>NW_027454135.1:0-99794 GCF_040206685.1 Ascaphus truei | reverse complement strand
GAGAGTGTGCGTGTGTGTCTCTTCTCCCTGCCTGGCTCCTCCCTGCCTGGCCCGCAGGCCAATGAGCTGTCCAGCAGACATACACACACAAACATTATTTGAGACTTATATATAGATGAGACCATGTTATGATCACTGTTACCTAAATATTCCAGGACTTGAATATTTGACATTACTTCTACCTTGTTTGATATTGCCAAATCCAGTACTGCCCCTCTCCTTGTTGGTTCCTCAATAATTTGGGTCATAAAATTGTCTTTAAGCACTCCCAAAAAACTGTTTCCTTTGGCTGTAATGCTAATCTCATTGCCCCAGTCTACGTCTGGATAATTAAAATCACCCATTATGCAAACATGACCTAGTTTGATGCCTTCTCCATTTGCATCAGTATTTTAGCTTCCTCAATCCCCAGATATTTGGTGGTTTCTAGCAGGGGTGCACAAACTTATCTTCATGCGTCCCCCATCTCCTCTCCCTCCGGCTTGCGCCCCATACCCCCGCACGGCCCCGGCGTCAAATTACGTTGCAGGGTCGTGTGTCGTCACGTTGCGGGGCCTCTGTAACACCCGCGGGGCCCCCAGACAATCTAGCGCCCCCACTTTGCGCACCGCTGGTTTATAGCATATCTCTACAAACATTTTCTTTGTATATTTACCTCCGCTGAATTTCTATCCACAAGGTCTCTACATAATTTTAGATCCAGTTTAACATATAAAGCATACTTCACCTTCTCTTCTATACACACATACACGCACACACACACACACACACACACACACACACACACACACACACACGCAAATATATGTTGAACAATTTTATTAAAACAGGGCAAGCAAATTCCCTGATGTATTGATATATTACGAAGATAAAAAACAATGGTACAATGTATAAGAAACAAATATAGCCAATTATAAGCTGTATTTCAGTAAATAGAGGGAGGGGAGAGGGGGGCGTCCGGACACTCACCGCAGGGGGGGGATCCTGCCTGACTCTCCCGGCCCCTCCCAGCTGCTGCATGTGGGGGAGACGCTGTTGCTGTTGTTGTTGCTGTTGTTGTTGTTGTTGTTGCTGCTGCTGCTCTCTGCCCGGCTGAGAAGGGATTGCTTCCTGCTGCTCGTGCGCCTCCGGTCTAGAGCGATCACGTGACCAGCAGCAGCCAATCACAGCAATAATAATAACCAGCAGCAGAGGGGTTAATGTTAAAGGGGATGAGACCTATGGTTTGAAGGGTAATGCTGCACTCCCCAAGGGAAAAAATATGATATCAATACCGGTGCTCCTGGTCAGGAATCTCTGCGAGGTTCTCCCAATATCATGTATGAAAGGAAAAGCCTGGGCACTGCGGATTTCTGCATAGAAAATGTATTAGCCAATAGTTGACGTTTCGCCCTCAGGGGCCTTTCTCAAAAGCAAAAGGCATAATGAATAAATAACATGTGAAAAGTTCCATATATAGACCCCACCACAAGTCTCCTTAATTGTCTCTGATTGATGTAATTATCTTCCTTAAGTCTCAATCCATCTTTCTGATGATGCACAAGGCTGATATACAGTCTCATTTGCTCCAAAATCTCCTTCTCCAAATCCCGCGATGTTATGATGTCATCAGTAGGTTCCTGTCCTCACGTTGTCCTGCCTTCTCTGCTCTCCATTTTGCCATTCTGATGATGTAATTCTTTCCTTCATCCATTCCAGTAGTGGGGCGGTGCTTATCATTCACTCCTCCTTCCACATTCATTGGCAAGTGATGTCATCAGTAACCGGAGTCGCTGTACTTCTTTCCCTGTGAGGTTTATCAGTACACAAGAAAGAGACTTAGAAAATGTCTGTTTTAACCCTATGAGTGAATCGGAAGGCACAGGCTGCAATGTATATTCCAATTAAAAATTAAAATCTGTATTTTAATTTTAAAATACTTAAAAAAAAAAAAACTCCAGAGGTGTGTATGTTATTTTATACCCCATATGAACGAAAGGCAAACATACAAACCAATACACCAATCAGAGAACTCCAACAGCAGCAGGTAAAGAATCATCGTTCAGTAAGAAAACAGCCTAAGGATAAATTATCGTTTAGCCCTCTTGGAAAAACTGTATCCAACGTGAATATCCAATAAGCCTCACGTTGCAATAAAAATATATCTTTATCCATACCTGTCATGCTGTTTTTACCTGTTCTATACCCATTACTTTAAGTGAGGTCACTAAATGCCTGAACTCCCTGCTGTGTTTTATTAATTCTGTTTCTGCATTATTAATCTTGCTTTTATGCTCAATATATCGCGTTTTGAGCATACTTTTAGTCTTGCCAATGTAGCTGTAACGGGTTTTCCACCCCACCCAATCGCATATATAGTGTGGGTGAGTAGAACATGCGGTGTTACCGGTGTGGTGCGTATACCTGCAGGCTCACAGGAGGTCTGAGCCTCCGCTAGTGAGAGCCTGGGGTGAATCCTCTGGAACGGATCTTCTTTCAGCGCCTCCACCTATGTAGGATTCTAGGGAAGTGTAGAATGACCCTACATAGGAACCCAATCAGAAACCACACACACAGTGATTATATACTAATGACTTTACTAACATGTATTATAATAACCTGTGTCTCTCTCACAAGGAGACACTAACAGTGACGTCTCGCAGGACGATTCCCCGACACCAGGTGATCCCACCCAGTGTCCCAAGAACCCCACCCAATGTCCCGTACTCCTACAGAGATAGTCAATGGGTGACTGCGCAGTCACTAAGAACCTCTAGGCCTGTTGGTGCACATATGATGGTATAATACCTGCCGAGCACTCCGGTGCTCGGGTCAGCAACAATCTTCTCAAAGGGTCAGACGTGTGATGAATCCGTCTGATCCTCCAACCGAACTCCTTGCCCGTGCGCAGACCGCCAGGGCGGTCTCCCTCTGGAATAGTCTGTAATGTAATGGGTCCGAACCGCTTTACAGGAACTGCAGCGTCCGCTGAGTCCCTAACTAACACTTGGTACTAACGTGGCAGGAACCCTAACCTAGGGCCTGTCCCTGTAGTACAGCAACCTGTAGTGGCTTGGGGAACTCCTATGGCCGGTAGGGGGTAATGACCTGTCCCACTCCCCTAACTACCCAAGTCCCTTCAGCCTCACTACTTTCTAACTAGTCCCAGCGCCTACAGCAGCAAGCTGTAGCTCACTGGAGGCTGCAGCCAACGTGCTGCGCAACAAGGTGCCTGCCTGTCAGACCTCACAGCACTGCCCGCTGTGACTCTGACAAGGCAGCACTCCAAACTAGGGGCCGCGTCCCTCTCTAGGACCTCCCTAAGCAGTTACCCACCCAACTAGTGGGGAGTTGGGGCCTACCTGGGGTGTAGGTACCTATATGGGGCAGAAGCTGCACTCGCTCCCCGCACCCTTCCTTCCCTACAGCTCCCTGACTCCAACTCTCTTAACTGCAGACTTCCTTTTTCCAGCTCCCACTAATGTAAGTGGCAGGGTCCCTAACCTGAGGGCTGCCCCTGGCAACACTCACCTTACTGGGGAGCTGAGCTATCTTGGACCAAGGGGGTGCTGGCCTAATACAGAGAGTCCCTCTCTCCTGTACCCTACCTCCTTCCCTTGTCTGCTCCGGTCTCTGACTGACTAACGTGGCCTCAGCGCGCGAAATGTATCCACTTGCTTTCTGAGGCTTCCTAAGCCCTATTGGCTCCCTGGGGTCACATGGGGTACGCAGAGGCTCATGGGATCTGTAGTCCCTCTCTAGAGCCTCTCCTAACTGGCTACAGCTTCGCGGGCTTTCTCTTCCCTCTCCTGCGCCTGCGCAAGCTTTATGGGGCAGCCTCAACATCTCCCTGATTTTCCCTGCTCTCGCGCGAGCTATCTGGGGGCCTTTCGCGCTAACGCTACCACTGCGCATGCGCGAACCGGCGCCCTGCTCTATGAGCCGCCGGGGCCGTGACAACGCGATCGCGGCCTTAGCGACGGCCCGATCGCGTCCCGGCAACTGGCCTGCACTAGGGGGCAATGCGCTACTCCATGCTCCGGCCCTACACTTGCGCGACCACTGCGCATGCGTGAGCTAACTCGCAATGGCGGCGCCCTCTCCACCCGGCTCCGAGAGCGCCGGGATCTCCGTGACGCGCGTGCGGCCTTGGCAACCAGCCGCACGCGTCCCCGGCAACCCCCGAGCCGGGGCCTGACCGCCTTCACCTTGGCGATCGCCGCGCGGGGCCGACAGTGTACTTGGCGGCGCCCGCGATCGAATACCAGGTGAGGGGGGTGCTGTTCAGCAGGGGAGACCTGGCTACATAGCATAAGCCACATGGGCATGTGATCTTATAAATGACAGGCATAGTGGTGCAAGTGATCCTTCCTTTAATTTTATATTTCTTTCCACTCCTTGGATGGGTGAATTCTGTACCTGTATTAAGGCTATTGCAGATTGAGCAATTGCAGCACCGATAGCACCCTGGCTTAGGGTTACCTAGAAAGTGGGGCGTAATATAAGCCTCCCTTCTGTCTGCACTAATCAGTAAATCCTTAAGATTTTGTCCTCTCTGATATGCAAATCTTGGTTGCAATCTGCAAACCTCTTTACGAGTACTGTACTGTCACTATTCAGAATTTTCCAGTGTTTCAGAATGCTCTGTCTTAAGAACTCACTGGCAGTGGTGTACTTTGTCACAATCGTTATTCTCTCAGGATCATCCCGCCGCTGTTGAATCTGGGTGATAGGACGTGTGAATGCTTTCTCAACCGTTGACTTAGGCCTCGGATATAGTGGGCGCTTAGGTGCTGCTGCTCGCTCTCGCTTGCTGACGCTCGCTCTACCAGGAGCTTTTTGCTGTCCTGACAGAGGAGACAGCAAGCGCACTTGGGAGGCGTGTATCACTGTGTGTGTGTGTCACTTGGTAGCTGTCAGTGTGTGTGTGTCACTTTGAAGTGGTCTGTGTGTTTGTGTGTCACTGGGGAACCTGTGTGTGTATGTATGTGTGTGTGTATTATATAATATTTTAAAAAAAATAAAAAAATTACATGTTCTGAGAATAAATTATTTATTAACATTGTGCAACTTTGATAAATATATTCAAGCACACACACACACACACACACACACACACACACACACACACACACACACACACACACACACACACACACACACACACACACACACACACACACACAACAATAATCTACTGTAACTGCTCTGCCATCTGTATATACACACACAAACACACACACATTATATATACACACACATATATATACACACACACACATGCATACACACACGCACATGCACACACACACACATGCATACACACACACATACACATACACACACATGCATACACATACACACACACACAAAGCACACACACACACACACACACACACACAATGCGCGCACACACACACACGCACATACACACATACACACGCACATACATGCATACACATACACACACATGCATACACATACACACACACACACAAACAATGCACACACACACATGCACACACACATATGCACATGCACACATGCACACACGCACATGCACACACACACACATTATTATCTACCACTTTCGTAAGTAAAATTTGTGCTTGTGCTATGGGTCACTAAACTGTGAGGAATCGGGGAACACGTCCTTTGTGACGTGTTCCTTCTTTACCTAAGGCTAAGGTCCCGTTGCACGCGTCCGCACGGCTGGCTTGCTTGCCGGCGGCGCGTGCAACTCGCTGTACCGCGATCTGCGGTCTACAGGATACTTTTCTCGGCGCGGGGGGCGTGGCCAAACGGGTCGGGGGGGCGCGGCCATGACGTGAGGGGGCGCGGCCATGACGTGAGGGGCCGGAGCGGGAGGTGGGCGGGAGTGGGAGGATTTACAGGGAGGGGGGGGCGTGGCTTGAGCGGAGGGACCTGCTACTCTTCCCCCCCCTCCCTCCACGGGCTGCCACGGGCTGCAGGTAAGTAAAAAAAACACACACACGCAGGCACTCATACATACATACATACACACACACACAGACAGGCACTCACGCACTCATACACACACACACACACACACACAGAGACAGGCACGCACGCACTCACTCATACACACACACACACAGACAGAGACAGGCACTCACACAGACAGGCACACACATACACACACACACACACAGGCAGGCACGCACGCACTCAGACACACACACAGAGAGGCACTCACGCTGCTTTCACTCCACACTCCTCCCCGCTCCCCGAAGCCTCTCCTCCTCCCGCAGCCTCCCCTCCCCATTGGCTCACAGCCACACCACGTGACGCGTCAACGCTAGGAAACACCATTCTGTGGTGTCTCCTAGCGGCTGACGCGCCACAGCATGTAGTCAGCTGTGCAGCCAGTGGGGACCGGGACCGGCTCGCAAGGATTCCCCTGCTGGTGGGGAACTCGCTACATTGCCGCCCGCGCCAACGAGCGCAGCGGGTCCCAGGCCTAAGGCTGCTGCTGCCTCTGTTACACTCTCCGCTCGTGCGCGCATCCCAGCTCTGATTACAGAGTGCGCGTGCACCCGCAGCTCTTCAATCCCTGCCACGGAGCTTGGCTCCGCCCCCGAATATGCCGCGCGGCCCTCACGCACGACGTGCGCACGTAATGACGTGCACCGATCCCCAGCAGCGTGTCAAGCATTATTAGTGCCTCTTGTCTCCTCCACCCTATCCCAGCTTCCGCTGGGGCCGCGCCTCCTCTCCGCCCCCTGCCCCATTGGTTCTGTCTGCCTACATATACCCTGCTCCTGCTCAGTCAGTGCTCAGCATTATTCGGTGTAGCCTCGCTGCCTCCTACAGTTGTGCCTTGCCTTGTTCCAGTCTTGTCTTTCAGAATAAGCTCTTGTGTACCGACCCGGCTTGTAAGTGGACCCCCTCTGGATATTGACCTCGGCTTACCCATGACTACGACAACTTCTCCAACCCCTGAACAGGGCTAACGGACCTGGACTATCCGACCATCTATAATCCCAGACCACGGCTAACGGACTTCGACGATTCTACTCTCTCCAATCCCATGACCTGCAAGTATACCAATTAACCCTCTCTCTCCAACCCAGACCCGGCAACGCTAGACAATTCGCCTTCCAGGCACGCTTTCGCTGCTATGGGTGCGTGGCTTTGTACCTTCCCATCTCAGTGCCGGGGTCTTGCCTTGTTTGTGGGTAGCGCAAGCGTTACATAAACATACTTACTTCACCATATTTAGCTATTTTTCTTATTTCTAGGTCTCACCCCGCTTTGGATTCTACAGATTGGACTTTCATTATACCATATCCCTACAAGTGTTTATTCGTTTAAACATGGTTTACAGTGGTTTGCACCATTTGTTTTTTTTCTTTCCTTTATATTTACTGCAGTTGTGTGTTTCCTACACAGTGTGGCAGCATCCACTAGTAGCCTTATTAATCTGTTTGTTTTTATATTTTGCACACTGTAGAGGGAGAGAGGGGGTGGCCCGGTATTAAAGGGGTTGCACCCCATTTGGCCACCCCTGACCGCACCAGGGAGACAAGGGGTTAACTGGGCTGAGGTCCAGAAATGTGATGTAACCCTTGTTATGACATGTAAATGTATTTCCCCTGTTCCATTGTAATGTCTGGTTACTCAGTGTTTGCATCACACACACACTAGAATCCATCCGGGAGCACAAGGGTTAATAATTCTTTAATGATTATAGCTCTTTGTGTAGTTTTCCCGCCTTTTCAGGCACCATTTTGCAGGTCCCCATTGGCCGCCATTAGGGCTCAATGCATTTCAATAGGAATTGGTGCTGTTTTCGTCCTGTTTCCTGTAGTGACCAGCAGGTGGCGTCCGAGAGGGAGAGCGGCGGTTTCCCATTGAAAGTCAATGGGCTCATTGACTTCAATGGAGATGCCTCGAGGTAACCTAGTTGGCTGCCGTCCAGACCGCAAACCGCAAAGCGGATACAATGTCTTTCAAAAGAGCTAAAATCACTGGGTCAAGTTCAACGTCAATTAGCGGGGAAATAAACTGTTTTAGGGCACCTAGGGATAAAATTCTTTTTGCCCCTAGTTCCTAAGCGTCCCCCCACTCGACCACCACCGGGTCCCCGAATCCTGGACCCCCCATAAGGGTCGAACCAGATAGAGCGGGTCGCGCCATAGGCTTTGCCGGCGGCGGCAGAAACGGCTCAGAAAAATGACTAAGTGAGGAATGCTGAATGTTAGGAATCCATATCTCCGGTTCCGGAGGGTCCAGCGGATCAGGGTTTGGGGTATCTGTAGCCACTGCTCCGGCATCGCTGCAGAACCATCCTTGACCCGCTTGGACCAACCCGACGGAGTATGGACCCCCTTGAAGTTCGGGACTTTTCCCATAGACTTCAATGGCAGAAAATCCCCATTGACTTCAATGGCGGCGATTTACCATTGAAAGTCTATGGCGGAGCTGCCCGTTGTTTTCAATGGGGATTTAGTGAAAAGCTGAGATTTCTTTTTCAATGGAGATTTTTGTATTAAAATGATTTAATGTGCATTTGTGTAACTCCGGTTTCTTAGGTCGTAGCAAGTCGCTTTTTTGACCATATGGTGTCCCAGTTCTGGCAATGCGAACTGGGAAGTTTGGACCTGCTAAACCTAACGGAACCGGATATTTTAATACGTTTATGTTTTATGCTTAATAGTGTATCCTAAGGTAGGGATAAGTTCAAAAGGAAATTCTTTTGGGCCATAAGGTAGCAGATGGCCCTGGGGACGCCGCTATGTCTAGGATTTAAGTGCTGTTCAAAGAGTTTTATCACCCTCACTGTTTATCCGAAGCCCAAACCAGGGCAGGTCTTAAGTGTTCCAGTTAACACCTTTCAACAAAGGTTTTCCTGCCAGAACTCCAAATAGTAGACTTTCTGGCATTCCTGACGTAAATGTGGGGCTTCAGAAATGAGACCCCCAGAGTTCTACTGCCCATGTGCCAACTAGCAGGGGGGCATGGGTCAGAATGCTTTCCCACGTTAGTGAGTGGCTGGAGGTAATTGTAAACCAATCCCCTGTGCTTAAGGTTAAGAATAGAAGGAGAATGGTTTATAAACGGCTGTCCACCCATATATCCTTTGTCTTCGTTTGCTGATATGGTTACCTGATATCACCTGAATGATTTCCTCACTGCTGAAAGAAATGCTACATCATACTTCTCATTCCCCAACCCTTAAGTAAGTGTACTTCTTGTTTGTTACTGTATTATCTGTTGTGTTCACCTTTATTCTAAGGAATAAATACAATTTATTATATCTTAAGCTTCGTTCAGTTCAAACCCAATTATTTTTGTGTAATATTAATAAGCCTGTGGAAGCTATCGTCACAGGCGTATTAATATAACTGGTGGCAGCGGTGGGATTGAACTGGACCTGGATTACAGTATTCTGCGGGGTACTGTGATCCAGTGGGAACTTGATAGTAATTGCAAGTTCCTGGGACTAAAGATATTGAACACACAGTAGTGCAACAAGTAACGCAAGTTGTCACACCACCTCACTGCTGCGACCCAGAACTCAGAGCCATGAGTGAAGCGGAGAACCTCTATTACCTGAGAACTAGAACTCAGCTAAAGGACAAGTGCCGTGCCTATGGACTGGAATATGTGGACCAGGCGGTCGAGGACATGGTTGCTGCAGTCACCGCATATGAAGCTGAGCATCCAGAGGTCCTGGAAGTAGCTCAGCTTGCCCTTTTACAGCCGCCAGGAGATCAGGGACTGAACCCAGTGCCGGGCTGGCAGGATCCCGGGGAGGGACCAAGTGCACCTCCCAGGACAAGTGCAGCAGGAGGGGCACGGGTAGCTGCGGCTACCAGTCCCTTTACCCCTGAAATGCTGGCACTGATAACAGCGTGGGGAGACCGAGGGACACCGGAGGAGCGGCTACAGTTTATCTCTATGGCAGTGAACAGACCCGCTTATTGCCCCCCGGTCCGACCCCCCAAAGATGAACTCCAACTGGACAAGCACAGTCTCACCAAGTATGTGGAGGGCACTGATCAGATTGACATGTTTCTAAGGAACTTTGAAATGCAGTGCCGGCGGTACGGGGTGCTTCCCCAGCATAGGGTTGCACGCCTGGACCCGCTACTCTCCGGCTTGGCTAAACAGACTTTGATGGCGCTTACAGAGGAGTTTGCTGATGACTATGACCACCTGAAAGAACTTTTGCTGTTTCAGCACGGTTTTACCCCTGAAGCTTACCGGGGTAAGTTCCGGCTGGCGGAGAGGCACCCTCAGGAGACCTATGTCACTTATGTGACCCGCATGGCTTTGTACGGGTTACACTGGGTGGAGGGCTCTGAGGCCAGGACTTACCAACGCCTGCTGGACCTCATCTTTCAGGAGCAGCTCATGCAGCAGTGCCCGCCGGCGGTGAGGGCTTTTGTGTATGATAAAAAGCCCAAGACCTACACCGAGGCGGCGAGGATGGCAGATGACTATGTGGTCAGCCGGTCCCAGATGACCGCCAAGGTACCAGCCAAAGCGGTAACCCCACCGGCGCCGGCCAAGAAAGCTGTGAGTACCCCCCAGTGGACCCAAAAGCCGCCTGCGGGCAGCGGGTCACAGAAGGCGGGAGAGCTCCGGCATGAGCGCCGGTGCTACAATTGCAACAGCACTGGTCACCTCAGACCAGATTGCCCGGAACCCCTGCGTTCCAATGGACCCTACCGAGGGCAACGCACCCCAGCTGCAAAGCCGGTAGCCCGCGTGCGGGTGGCTTCCACCAAAGAACCAGGACCGGTCATGGAAACAACTCCCAGCGAGACGTCCCATGTCACCCCTACCCCGGTTTCGTCAGTGCCTACAGCCAGGAGCGGAGGACATCACAGCGCAGACCTGCAGCAGATGGACGGCAGGAGCAAGCATCTCACCTCGGTCACAGTCGGTGACCGGCAAGCAGTTGGCTTACTTGATTCAGGAGCTGCAGTGACCCTGGTCCGACCTGATATGGTCCGGCCAGAGGAATTGATCCCAGGCCCTGGGATGCAGATCACTGTGGCTGACGGAGAGCCACGTTTCCTGCAGGTGGCCCGCATTTTTTTGGATTGGGGGGTGGGCAAGGGTGTGCGGGAGGTGGGGGTTTTACCAGGTTTGGATGCTGAAATTCTTTTGGGCAATGACCTGGGACCGATGACCTGCACCTACGACCGTGTGCCCCAGCCCGCTGCAGTGGCGGCGGTTACCCGGAGCCAGACCGCGGCAATGCCGGCGGTGGCCACCCCAGTCCCCCAGCCTTTGGGACCAACGTTAGCGGAGGGCACAGAGGAGCCCAGGGAGGTAAGCCAGGATCAGTTGCAACCACAGGCGGACTTACTGTTCCCCCTTACCGTGTCCCTTTCCCCTGACAATGACATGACTGGGGGGGGGCCAGATTTAGGAGCCCAGTTTAGGGAGGCAGTGAAGGCAGACCCTACCCTGGCCGGCGTGAGACTTCGGGCGTCCGAATCTCAGGCAGGGGAGGGCACTGAGCGCTGCCTATGGCATAAGGGACTCCTATACAGAGAAGAAGGGAACCCGGGAATAGAGAAGGGATTGACCGGTAAGCGACAGCTAGTAGTACCCCAGGGGTACCGACAGCAATTGTTACGGGTAGCTCACTCTATTCCGTTAGCGGGACATCAGGGGGTCACCAGAACGCGAGCCCGGTTATTGCAGCGTTACTTCTGGCCGGGGGCATCCAGGGATGCGGCTGATTTCTGCCGCTCCTGTGATACCTGCCAGCGAGTAGGTAAGGCGGGCGACCGTGTGAAGGCACCCCTGAGACCCCTACCGATAATAGGGGAACCCTTCCAGAAGGTAGCGATGGACCTGATAGGACCCCTCATGATTCCTAGCAGGTCAGGGAAGCGCTACATCCTCACGGTGGTGGATTTTGCCACCCGGTACCCTGAGGCGGTAGCGCTGGGCACCATAAGTGCCAAGACAGTGGCAGCAGCTTTGCTGAACATTTTTGCTAGGGTAGGTTTCCCTAGTGAGATCCTAACTGATCAGGGGTCGCAGTTCATGAGTGAACTGTTACATTGTCTCTGGGATGCCTGCGGTGTACAGCACCAGCGCACTACCCCTTACCATCCCCAAACAAACGGATTATGTGAGAGGTTTAATGGTACCCTGAAGCAGATGCTTCGGACCTTTATAGAGGCGGAGGGGAAAGACTGGGAGATTCACCTGCAGCACTTGCTGTTTGCCTACCGAGAGGTACCGCAAGAATCTACAGGCTTCTCCCCCTTCGAGCTACTATATGGCCGCAGGGTACGTGGACCTCTGGACCTCTTCCGTGAGGGATGGGAGGGGGAGACTACCGCTACTGATGCTTCAGTGATCCAGTATGTGGTAGATCTCAGAGACCGGTTAGAGATGCTTATGGGGGTGGCCCAGGACCACCTCAGGGCTGCTCAGACCAAGCAGAAGCAATGGTATGACCAGCAGGCCCGTAGCAGAGAGTTCATCCCAGGACAGCAGGTGCTTGTTCTCAAACCCACTCGGGAGAACAAGTTAATGGCTGCCTGGTCGGGACCGTATTCGGTCATCCGAAAGGTGAATGAGTGCAACTATGTTGTACAGGTAGCGCCTGAGAGGCACAAGACATATCACATTAATATGTTAAAGGAATACCGAGCACCGAGTATGGGAGCAGTAATGGCCATTTGTAGCCCACTGCTGGAGGATCCGGCGAGCAATGCTCTGCCTGATCTCCTAGGGGAGGCAAAGCAAGGAAACACTGTTGAGCAGGTAGAGATCGGGGCACAGTTGAGTGCTAGGCAGAAGGGAGAAGCCAGGGACATGCTAGCTCAGTATAGCGCCCTCTTCACTGACATGCCAGGGACCACACATCTCACCAAACACCCAGTACACACAGGGGACCTGCAGCCTCTGCATAAGCACGCTTATAGAGTGTCAGCAGAGGTCAAGACAAGTATGGAGAGAGAGATTGAGGAGATGCTGACCCTAGGGGTAATTACTCCGTCCCAGAGCCCTTGGGCAAGTCCAGTAGTCCTAGTGCCTAAGAAGGACAAAACCACCCGGTTTTGTGTGGACTACCGGTTGCTCAACGCTGGGACGGTGTCAGATGCTTACCCCATGCCCCGCATGGATGAGTTACTAGATGAACTCGCGGGGGCAAAGTATCTGACCACCATGGATCTGAGCAAAGGCTACTGGCAAATTCCCCTGACCCTGGAGGCTAGGGAGAAGTCAGCATTCATCACTCCAAGTGGCCTCTATGAGTTTTTGGTGATGCCATTTGGGATGAAGAATGCCCCGGCTACCTTCCAACGCCTGGTCAATAGGTTACTGGAAGGGATGCAGAGCTATGCCAGGGCTTACTTAGATGACATTGCTGTCTTTAGTAATTCCTGGGAATCCCACATAGGACATGTAGCTGCGGTGCTGGATAGAATCAGGGAGGCTGGGCTTACCTTAAAACCCACTAAGTGTATGGTAGGGATGGCAGAAGTCCTGTACTTAGGGCACAGGGTGGGTGGAGGGCATCTCAAGCCAGAGCCAGCCAAGGTAGAAGCCATAGTTCAGTGGCCTGTTCCAAAAACCAAGAAACAGGTCATGGCCTTTTTGGGCACCGCAGGGTACTACAGGAAATTTGTCCCACAGTACAGCGCCGTGGCCAAACCCCTGACTGATCTGACTAAGAAGCAACTGCCTGTGCTTATTACCTGGTCTCCTGCCTGTGAAACTGCTTTCCAGGCACTGAAAGCTGCGCTTGCTGAAGCCCCCATCCTGGCTGCCCCAGATTATATCAAGCATTTTCTTATTCAGACTGATGCCTCTGACTTTGGTGTGGGGGCTGTGTTGAGCCAGGTGGGGGACGACGGCAAAGAGCACCCTGTGGTGTATCTCAGTCGCAAACTGCTCCCCAGGGAGGTGGCATATGCCACCATTGAAAAGGAGTGCTTGGCCATTGTGTGGGCACTCAAAAAGCTCCAGCCCTATGTCTATGGGAGGGCTTTCACGGTCATTACCGACCACAATCCCCTGAGCTGGCTACAGAGGGTATCAGGGGAAAATGCCAAACTGCTGAGATGGAGCTTGGCTTTGCAAGAATTTGAATTCACCATTCAGCACAAAAAGGGTAGTGAAAACAGCAATGCTGATGGACTTTCACGCCAGGACTATCCCTCTGAGACTGAATTCATTAATGGTGCCAGCAGTGCCCCACTCCCCGTCAGGGCCAGTGGGCCACAGGACACGCATTAAGAAGGGGAGGTGTAGAGGGAGAGAGGGGGTGGCCCGGTATTAAAGGGGTTGCACCCCATTTGGCCACCCCTGACCGCACCAGGGAGACAAGGGGTTAACTGGGCTGAGGTCCAGAAATGTGATGTAACCCTTGTTATGACATGTAAATGTATTTCCCCTGTTCCATTGTAATGTCTGGTTACTCAGTGTTTGCATCACACACACACTAGAATCCATCCGGGAGCACAAGGGTTAATAATTCTTTAATGATTATAGCTCTTTGTGTGGTTTTCCCGCCTTTTCAGGCACCATTTTGCAGGTCCCCATTGGCCGCCATTAGGGCTCAATGCATTTCAATAGGAATTGGTGCTGTTTTCGTCCTGTTTCCTGTAGTGACCAGCAGGTGGCGTCCGAGAGGGAGAGCGGCGGTTTCCCATTGAAAGTCAATGGGCTCATTGACTTCAATGGAGATGCCTCGAGGTAACCTAGTTGGCTGCCGTCCAGACCGCAAACCGCAAAGCGGATACAATGTCTTTCAAAAGAGCTAAAATCACTGGGTCAAGTTCAACGTCAATTAGCGGGGAAATAAACTGTTTTAGGGCACCTAGGGATAAAATTCTTTTTGCCCCTAGTTCCTAAGCGTCCCCCCACTCGACCACCACCGGGTCCCCGAATCCTGGACCCCCCATAAGGGTCGAACCAGATAGAGCGGGTCGCGCCATAGGCTTTGCCGGCGGCGGCAGAAACCGCTCAGAAAAATGACTAAGTGAGGAATGCTGAATGTTAGGAATCCATATCTCCGGTTCCGGAGGGTCCAGCGGATCAGGGTTTGGGGTATCTGTAGCCACTGCTCCGGCATCGCTGCAGAACCATCCTTGACCCGCTTGGACCAACCCGACGGAGTATGGACCCCCTTGAAGTTCGGGACTTTTCCCATAGACTTCAATGGCAGAAAATCCCCATTGACTTCAATGGCGGCGATTTACCATTGAAAGTCTATGGCGGAGCTGCCCGTTGTTTTCAATGGGGATTTAGTGAAAAGCTGAGATTTCTTTTTCAATGGAGATTTTTGTATTAAAATGATTTAATGTGCATTTGTGTAACTCCGGTTTCTTAGGTCGTAGCAAGTCGCTTTTTTGACCATATGGTGTCCCAGTTCTGGCAATGCGAACTGGGAAGTTTGGACCTGCTAAACCTAACGGAACCGGATATTTTAATACGTTTATGTTTTATGCTTAATAGTGTATCCTAAGGTAGGGATAAGTTCAAAAGGAAATTCTTTTGGGCCATAAGGTAGCAGATGGCCCTGGGGACGCCGCTATGTCTAGGATTTAAGTGCTGTTCAAAGAGTTTTATCACCCTCACTGTTTATCCGAAGCCCAAACCAGGGCAGGTCTTAAGTGTTCCAGTTAACACCTTTCAACAAAGGTTTTCCTGCCAGAAATCCAAATAGTAGACTTTCTGGCATTCCTGACGTAAATGTGGGGCTTCAGAAATGAGACCCCCAGAGTTCTACTGCCCATGTGCCAACTAGCAGGGGGGCATGGGTCAGAATGCTTTCCCACGTTAGTGAGTGGCTGGAGGTAATTGTAAACCAATCCCCTGTGCTTAAGGTTAAGAATAGAAGGAGAATGGTTTATAAACGGCTGTCCACCCATATATCCTTTGTCTTCGTTTGCTGATATGGTTACCTGATATCACCTGAATGATTTCCTCACTGCTGAAAGAAATGCTACATCATACTTCTCATTCCCCAACCCTTAAGTAAGTGTACTTCTTGTTTGTTACTGTATTATCTGTTGTGTTCACCTTTATTCTAAGGAATAAATACAATTTATTATATCTTAAGCCTCGTTCAGTTCAAACCCAATTATTTTTGTGTAATATTAATAAGCCTGTGGAAGCTATCGTCACACACACCTTTATCTTTCCTTTGTATTTTATACACACATTAGGTTGCTGCATTTGTAACACTGACCATTTATCACTATGGAGGAATATCAGTGTAGTATCTTTAACATGAGGGCACTGAGAGGTTTTAATGTTTTTAATATCTTTGATGAAGACAAAATCATTGACAATACCTTAGTAGAAATTGACAACCTCTCTGATTAACTTTTTTGCACTTGAAAAGCTTCTTGTTAAGGATGTTAAATATTCTTGGGATATTGTCACTTTAGAAAAGTACATTTCTGTTAAAAGAATTCCTAGGGGATTGAGACTATTTAAAACACCCACTGTGGATACTACAAATGAGACATTCATTAATGAATGGAATCAACAATTGGATCATTGTTCGTTTGAATTAATCAAACTTTTGATTATTCATAGGAAACTGTAAGGAATCCGCTCCTGGGTTTTGCTGAAACCTTTTCCTTACAAAGCCTTGCAGCTTCTAGACAACTCCCCCCTTGTTTCTGCAATCAGCATCACCTTCTTCTGCAATTAGACTGCAGCCTGCTTCTCCTTCCATTGAGAAGCGTGTGTGTGCAGAGCTCCCAGGCATTTGGTAAGGAATCAGCTTTATTCTTTCTTTATTTTGTATATTTTTGGTGTGGATCTGTGGGGGAGTATACTGTGAGTATACTGGGAGTTTTATAGAGGGTTTTGGGTGTTTTTTCATGTTTAAAAACCGTTTTTTGTTTTCACCCAGGGGCTGCAGTGTTTTAACCCAGCATAGTTGCAGTTTAGCTGGCTGGAAAACTGCAGTCTCACCCCCTCTCTCCTCCCTCACTACTGGAGGTTTTTACTGGTTGTTTAAACTTCCAATTTCACTCTTTTGTTTTTCTTAAGCCTGATTCCTTTTCTTACTTGCGATTGAGAGCTCTGTCTTTTCTATAAAGACTTATAAAATTGTGGTGTTTGCTTATTACAACAGAGAGAGAGTAACCAATAAGGGGAAAAAGATTTAAAACTGCAGCAGGTTTTTAAAAGCTGCTGTTTTTTCCCCTTGCAGAGAGATCTCTTCTTAAAGGGACAGTTCCTCTCAAAACCTCTCTCCCTAAGCAATACCCTCCCCTGACTTAGAGGCTTATTTGTTATCATGCCTGGAAAGGGGAATAGGACAAGTGCGGCAACGGGGGCGACGCCCGGATACAGAACACCAAAAACTGTGGCCCCTAGGAGCAACACTCTTAGTCACAGCCCTAGGCCTGGTCCTTCCAGTGCCCTGGCCACGCCTCCCCCAGCACCTGTTAGCAGCGTAACCCCTGCAGTCCCAGTTCCAACATGGGCGCATGTGGCAGTTGCAGGCGTTGACCCCAGCAACAACAATGCTGGGGCCACGCCCTGTGAGCAGGAAGCTTGGGATGAGGTGCCCAATGTCACCTGGCCTAAACATGGAGATATATGTGAGGGCTGTGGCTGATGTGGTGGGTCCCTCTGCTGTGGTGGCGGCCAGCAAAATGTATGGGAGGGGCATTTTCTTCCTCCGTACGCTGGCTGCCGCTCACACCCTGGTGCAGAAAGGCATCAGTGTAGGGGGGAAATACATCCCTATAGAACCCATGGAGGGGTTGGGCACAAAGGTCATTCTTTCTAATGTGCCCCCCTTCATCCCAGATAGCCTCATGAAGCCATACCTGCAAGCCCTGGGAGACATTAAGTCCCCTATAATAAAATTATCTTTGGGCTGCAGAGATAGGGCGCTGAGGCATGTACTCTCTTTTAGGCGGCAGGTACAACTGCTGCTGCCAGGGAGCACTGCATCTGTGGAGGGTTCGTTTAGGGTGCCCTACGAGGGCATAGCATATACTGTGTTTTATGGCACGGAGGGGGTTAGATGTTATCTGTGCAAGGAGCTGGGGCACACTCGTAGGAGTTGCCTCAAAGGGAACAGAGGACCCATCCCAACTCCTGCACCCGCCCCTCCCTCTGCCAAGACACCCATACCGCTGTGCCCACCACAGCGGGGCCCTCAAGGCCCCAGGTCCCTCCTGAGACCGCAGGAGATGTCGCTGTCCCATCCGGAACAGTGACTTCTGCACCTCTTCCTGGAGAGCGGAAGGAAGGAGAGGGGGTCGCCCTGGAGCGGCCAGCCTCTGTTATCGCTGTCTCCCCCCAGGAGGAAACACCCTGTGCTGCTGCGCCCACCGTAGCGGAGCCCTCGGGGGCCCAGGCCCCCTCTGGGACCACAGGAGATGTCGCTGCCCCATCTCGGACAGTGACATCTGAACCTCTCCCCAAAGAACAGAGGGAGAAGGAAAAGACCTCGAGGGCCCAGGCCCCCCCTGGGACTACAGAAGATGTCACTGTCCCAACTCAAACCGTGACATCTGAACCTCTCCCCCCAAAAAAGAGGGAGAAGGACAAAGTCACCCCACAACAGTCACCCTCTGTCGCTGTCCCCCCCCAAGAACCCCCTAACCCCATTGTAAGCACCGTACAGGGTGAAGGGGAGCGGGAGGAAACTCCTGCTATGGAGACAGCGGCACCCTCTCCTGGGAAATCAATCCCCAGGAAGAGCAAATCTAAAACCATTAAGAGGGTGATTGAGGAGGTTGAGGAGGGTGAACCATATTACGTTTACCCTCTGAAGTCTCGGAAGCGGAAAGGAAAATCAGTTCCGCACAAGGTGGTCCTGTCCGGCCCACTGGTTGGGATTAACCAGTGTAAGCCGGATCCCACAAATATACACCCCCCCCCCTCGAATTTCTGGAAGGAATGCAGCTGGAGGTACCCGACGCCTCTGGGGATGTTGGGGAGCCTCACAACGCCCCTCTCGGTGGGAGAGCGTCCCCCGGAGAATTGTGCTTCGGTGAATTTGACATGCCGAATGCACCTATCTTCAGAGCCAGCCAATATCCCCCTCCGGCTGTACCGCCTTCGGGTGACGCACATAGGGATAAAAAGCCCCGGTTTGCGTCACCAGAGGAAGGAGATGGGTTAGGGCTGACCCCCGTGGATGAGGGTTTGGAGGGTGTTTTGGTGAGCACTTCAGATTACATCTGGGAGTTGTCTGACCTGAACCCTCTTAGTGCAGAGTTTTGGGCAGGCACTTTATTGGGAGTGAATGCTGGGATAGACCTTCCCAATGAGATCCTTGCTAATGAGTGCCCCACCATAGTTGGTGAGAGCCCTCCTGCGGATGGTGGGTGCCCTCCTGCGGATGGTTGGTGCCCTCCCGCGGATGGTGGGTGCCCTCCCGCGGATGGTGAGGGCCCTCCCGCGGATGGTGAGGGCCCTCCCGCGGATGGTGAGGGCCCTCCCGCGGATGGTGAGGGCCCTCCCGCGGATGGTGAGGGCCCTCCCGCGGATGGTGGGTGCTTTCCCGTGGTTGGTGATTGCCCCTCCGCAATGGCGTTAGAGGAAACTAGTAGGGCATTGTGTGCCTCTGTGGCCCCCGAGGACTCTCGGGAGACAACTGCCTCCGCCATACCGCCACCAGCTGCCCCTGAACGTTCTGACTCGGGGATGGATGTGGAGAGCATAGTGGACCCCCTCGCGGAAACACCAAAGAGGAGATGCAATCTAAGGCTGAGAAAGGCCCCCGCAGAGAAGAGCGAGAGTCTTAAATTCTTCAAAGAGGAGCCTGAGGAGTTGGGGCTCAGTGGGGAGTCCTCTGGCACCGTGGAATCTGTAGACTCCTTAACCCCCGTTATCCCTGCCCGGGACCTAGATAGTTTCCTGGACGCTACCCTCTGCAGGCACGGAGATACGAAGGTGCGGTTGGCCCTTGAGAGGTGGAAGGATGCATCGGTCATTCTCCACTCTCTCAGAGTATATATGAAGGTCAACCGAAAGGCCAAACTTTCCTGGACAAACGAACATGTTCGTGTCCGGAATTTTGAAAAATTGATGCGAGAGCACGTAAAGGCTTCTCAGGGTATGGCACCCTGAGCGCCTGTTGGAAGAAAAACTCTTGACTACCAATGGCTTTGAGCATCGGTACACTAAATGTTAACGGCTGCAAGGACGGGTTTCGAAGGTTTCAGGTACTCTCCTTTTTACAAAAGGGAAAGTATTCTGTGAGTTTCCTGCAGGAAACCCATACCACTCCAGAGGCTGAAGCCAGCTGGCATCTGGAGTGGCGAGGCAAGGTCTTCTTCAGCCACCTCACTTAGTCATCTTGTGGGGTGTTGACCCTGTTCTCTGAGTCCTTTCAACCAGAGCTGCTGTTTGCCAAAGCTGTTATTCCAGGTCGCCTGTTGCATTTCAGGGTCCGGCACGAGGACTACACGTTTAACTTCTTGAACGTGTATGCTCCTGCCACCGGATCCCTGAGAAGGCAGTTCTTCGTCAGATTGTCTGAATACCTGGAGACAGTCGATGCGGATGAACACGTGGTGCTCGGGGGTGATTTTAACTGCACCCTCGAGGCTCTAAAGGACCGGAGTGGTCCGGAGCCACACCCGGGTTCAGCGTTGGCCTTGCAGGAGGCTATCACCCGCTACTCCTTGGTAGACGTCTGGCGAGAACAACATCCCGAGGTATCCACTGAGTTCACCTATGTTAGGGTGTTTAGAGGTGAACGGATATCCTGGTCCAGGATCGACAGGTTGTACATTTCCAGCCACAGCCTGTCGCGAGCCCAGTCCAGTAACATTAGGCTGGCGCCGTTTTCAGACCACAAATGTGCGTCCGTGACGGTGGCGCTAACACCAGCAGCGCCCTTGGCCGCCTATTGGCATTTCAACAATACGTTGTTGGAGGACAAGGGGTTTGCGACGACGGTCCGAGACTTTTGGATGGCCTGGAGAGGTTGCAGGTCAGACTTTGCCACGTTAGAGCAGTGGTGGGACGTGGGCAAGGTGCATCTGCGCCTCGTATGTCAAGAACACACGAAAGGTGCCAGCAGGCGGCGCGATGCTGAGATCGAGGCCCTTAGAGAAGAGGTGCTCGATCTCGAGAGGCGGCTGTCTGTGTCAGGAGACCAATACCTGCAGTGTACATACGTGGAGAGGAAGAGCGCTCTCCGGGACTTGGAAGATCGGAGAGCTCGGGGGGCGTATGTGCGATCTCGCATCTGCTTCCTTCGAGAGATGGGTCGTGGATCACGCCTCTTCTACGCGCTGGAGAAAAAGAGGGGAAACCGTAAACACATCACCTGCTTGCTAGCGGAGGACGGTACCACTCTGACTGACCCGGAGAGCATCCGGGACAGAACCCGGAGGTTTTACACAGATCATTTCTCTCCGGAGTCCATCAAGCTAGATGCATGCAGGGACTTATGGGAGGGGCTTCCCGCGGTCGGTGAGGGTGAAAGAGAGCGGCTTGAGTTACCCTTGACTCTGGCTGAGCTCTCTGGGGCCCTAAGTCTCATGTCCCGCGGAAAAACGCCGGGGATGGACGGGCTGACTGTGGAGTTCTTCCAGTTTTTTTTGGGAGATGCTGGGACCTGATTTCACCGAGGTCCAAGCCGAAGCCCTGGAGACCGGTGAGATGCCCCTTTCATGTCGGCGGGCAGTACTGTCTCTGCTGCCGAAGGGGGATCTTCGCCAGATTTCCAACTGGCGACCGGTCTCACTGCTCAGCACGGATTATAAGATCGTGGCCAAAGTGAGGCTCAAGTCCGTGCTGGCAGAGGTGATTCACCCCGACCAGTCCTATACTGTCCCGGGCCGGAGCATTCATGACAACATTTTTCTGGTCCGGGACCTGCTACACCACGCGCAGAGGACTGGTCTGTCACTCGCCTTCCTGTCCCTAGATCAGGAAAAGGCATTTGACAGGGTGGATCACCGTTACCTCATGCAGACCCTGCGGGCGTTTGGCTTCGGCCCACAATTTGTGGGCCTTCTCCAGATGCTGTACGCCTCTGCAGAGTGTCTGGTGAAGATCAACTGGTCCCTGACGGCACCTTTTTGTGTTTGGTCGGGGAGTACGTCAGGGGTGTCCCCTGTCTGGGCAACTATACGCGCTGGCCATCGAGCCTTTCCTCTGCCTACTGAGGAGTAGGCTCACCGGGCTGGTGCTGCGGGAGCCCGACATGCGGGTAGTCCTGTCGGCTTATGCCGATGACGTGCTCCTCGTGGCCCAGGACCTAGTTGACCTAGAGCGGGCACAAGCGTGCCAAGAGGTCTACACTGTGGCCTCTTCTGCTCGGATCAACTGGTCCAAGTGCTCCGGCATTTTGGTTGGTCCCTTACAGGTAGACTCTTTGCCCCCCACATTTCGTAATATCTCGTGGGAGAGCGATACTCTCAAATATCTGGGAGTCTACCTGTCTGCTGCGGAAGACCCAGCCCCAGAAAACTTCAGTGATCTTGAAGAACGAGTCATTGCTCGTCTGGGGTCATGGGTGTATCTGTCGAGAATGCTTTCCCTTAGGGGAAGAACCCTGGTGATCAACCAGCTGGTGGCCAGTCAGCTTTAGCACCAGCTGATAGCCATGGGTCCGCCCCCTGAATTTATCAACAAGATTCAGAGGAGATTGATGGATTTTCTCTGGATGGGGAAGCATTGGGTCTCTGCGGGAGTTGCGTGTCTCCCTTTGGAGGAGGGTGGACAGGGAGTGGTGTGTGTCCGCTCCCAGTTACACACTTTCCGCCTCCAATACCTGCAGAGATACCTATTCGCAGATCCGTCTCCGCAGTGGTGCCAGCTGGCAACCAGTTTCTTTCGCCAGCTGCGCAATCTGAGGTATGACCGGCAATTGTTTATCATCAGGCCCGAGGGTTTAGGTAGAAACCTCTCGGAGCTGCCGGCATACTACCGGGACATGTTAAAGGCCTGGAAACTGGTCTCGGCGACCAGGAAGGAACAGGCGGCGGAGGTTGATTTCCTCGCCGAGCCCCTGCTGTATAATCCGGCAGTGGGGGCTCGGATGTTGGATTCACCCTCTATTTGCCGCCGGCTAATCCTGGCGCAGGTGACCAGAGTCGGGGATCTCTTGGACTATGAGCGGCGAGACTGGGTAAGAGCAGAGGTGCTTGCGCCCGTATGGGTATGCCTACTGCCCGCGTCCCTCGTCGTTTGATCCGGGAGATTAAAGATGCCATCCACCCCGACTCACGCACCTTCATTGAGGGGGTATTGCAGACCGGAGAGCCTTGTCAACCTATCAACTTCAGCTCTCCGGATCTTTGCGTGGAACCCAAACCATGGCAACCCCCTCGGGCTCCTCTCTCCCCCAACCTCAGCAGGTTGGGGGATATGTCCCCGGCGTGTTTCCGCGGCATGCCAAGGAAAGTCCTGTATTCTCTGGTGCTCCATATAGTGCACTACCTCGCCATTGTCACCCGCCATGATACCATCTGGAGGCGGGTATTTCCTGCGAACGAGGGCGAGAGACCCCGGTGGAGGGAACTTTATTCAGCTTTTGTTCCCCGTCCCGCCGGGGATTTCAGTTGGAGGGTCTTCCACGGAGCGCTGAGCACAGGAGAGTATTTGGCACACTTCACGGACTCCCCCGCCTCCTGTCCCTTCTGTGGCGAGCGAGAGTCCGTATACCACATCTATCAGAATTGCGCCAGACTGCAGCCCCTCTTATCCACCTTGAGGAGCCTTCTTCTGCAGTTCTGGCTAAATTTTTCCCCTCATCTTTTTATTTTCGGGTGCCCAGTGTCCCGAGACAATAAGCCTAGGGATCTCCTAGTCAATCTGCTCCTGGCAACGGCTAAGGTAGCCATTTACACTGGCGACACACTTTATTCGAGCTCGGCTAGTCCCACGAATTCGGGTATACCCGGGTGTATTGAGGTTTGTGACTGTTTTCTGCCCGAGTGCATTGAGGTATTTTCCAGGCAGGGATTGAAGCATTTTATTCCCGCTGGCTGCAATACTGCACAGTATATATATATATATACTGCATTACAATTCATGAATTTATGCCATCTGGTAGACACGCGAAGCATTGCAGCCTATTAAATCCTAATCATTATCATTTAACAGATCAGCCGCCCGTCAGCCAGGCATGAACCCAGGCTGGGAAGGCAAACGCAACGGGGCTTGTCAGAGGTGAGGAGCGGCGCATTCCAGGTATCTGCCAGGTACATACTGGGTATTTGCTCGAATAAAGTGTGTCGGTGCAGTACAGGACCAGGAGGCAGCGTTTGGAGAGTGGGGTCCCAACGAACATCGTGGCAGTGTTCCGGGTGCTGTTGCACTCCCGTATCCGGGCAGAGTTCACGTACGCCGAGTCCGCTGGGACGGTTTCGGAGTTTGCCTCCCAGTGGGCGTTAGGTGGGGTGCTCTGCTCGGTATCCCGCATCATGGGTTATTTTAAGTTAACTCTTCTTTTTTAAGTGCACTTTTCACAGTGCACTGTTTGGTTCCCTATATATTTTTGTTTGACTGGTTTTTCTTTGTTCTACTTGGAAGCTTCGCCGGCCAATCAGTTTTAAACCAGATCAAAATAGACCCCCCTTGTTTCTGCAATCAGCATCATCTGCTTCTGCAATTAGACTGCAGCCTGCTTCTTGCTGCCTCCTGTGCAGCTCTGCCTCATTGGCTGCCTGTTCTATTTAACTCCTGCCCCGCCCAACAGGAAGTTTCTGAACATAGACTTTCTAGTAACTGTGCTTGCGACAGCACCTCTGCTTGGCCTTCTTGCCATTGCTCCTAGTTACTGGCAGACTCCGCCGCGCCGCTGTGGTTACTCCTGCATATCCCTCTTGCAGAGGCCTGCATCGGTGTTCCTGTTACCTATCTGCATAGCCCTCGTGCAGAGGCCTGCATCGGTGTTCCTGTTACCTATCTGCATATACCTCCTGCAGGGCCTGCATCGGTGTTCCTATTACCTATCTGCATATACCTCCTGCAGGGCCTGCATCGGTGTTCCTATTACCTATCTGCATATACCTCCTGCAGAGGCCTGCATCGGTGTTCCTGTTACCTATCTGCATATACCTCCTGCAGAGGCCTGCATCGGTGTTCCTATTACCTATCTGCATATACCTCCTGCAGGGCTTGCATCGGTGTTCCTGTTACCTGCTGCAATCTCCTGCTTCCAGTGGCCTCCACTACTCACAGCTGTACCCGGCTAGGGAGTGCTGTTTTGTGCTGCAGCACTGGATCCCCTGTTCCTTTCTACGTTGAAGCACCTTTGCTCAAGCATCCTGTTGCCGAACCCCAGCATGGATATCGTTTACCCAGCCTTCTCTAATCCTGACCCCGGCTTGTGCACGGATTCTCCTGCCTTCTCCAGTCCTGACCCGGCTATGTTTGACCACGGAATTTGCAACCCGGATCCGGCTTCGTGGTCTAAGGTCAGTGTATATCTATCCCCACCTCAACCCCGTGGTCCGGTCCAGGTCGGTGGTGAGCACGTACGTTACAGAAACAATCATTAGCCAATGTTGAGGTTGAAATCAAGAAATTACAAACTAAAATGGAAACCAAATCCTCACATGAAGAATACAAAAGATTTGAGAACATTCTTAAAAGTAAGATTGACACTTTAGAAAAGGAGGCAATAGGTTATATTTTTTTTTAGGAGAGACCAAGAGGACTACCATAACAAATGTTATAGAAGTTGGAAAGATAGCGCACAGTCTGCCCAAAGACTGTTTAAGGTAGACAATGCTCCGTATAGAAAGGAACCAGCTTTTCATCAAGAGATACAACGCACCACTTTAACCCCAACGTAAAAACACACACACACACACATATATATATATATATATATATATATATATATATATATATATATATAGACAGTGTTCGACAAACCTATACATTTGCTCGCCCCGGGCGAGTGGATTTAACCCCCGGGCGAGTAAATATTGGCCCAAGCAGCACACGTTTGGTACTAGGTGGCGAGTAGATTTTTTTGTGTGGCGAGTAGATTTTTTGGTGATTTGTCAACCACTGTATATATATATATATATATATATATATATAGACAGACACGCGCGCACGCACACGCACACGCACACGCACACACACACACCATTATTAAGGTTATGGTGGGTAAAAAAAGTGACAAACCCTCCACAGTAAAGCATATAGCAACTGTAAATATTACTGTATGCTCATTTGCATGTCTTAGACAGGTCTGCAACCCTGTCTTTCCCCATTATCGCCCAGCACACAGCGTTTCCACTGCAGCAAGGGATTCTGGGAAATGACATGCAAAGGAGCACACAGTGCCACCTTTTGTCTCAAGCTCGTATTACACAAGCAAATCCTCAAGCCAATGCATACTGTTTTAAACACAGCTTTTAGACAGAGGCTGGGATGAGATGCAAAGCCAGTAAACCCACTCACAGACATGTTTCAACCTTGATGGGTATCATCAGTGTGAGGTTGGTTGCTGGCTTAGCTGGTTTGAGACTAGACTAGGTATTCACCACAATTATTAAGGTTATGGTGGGTGAAAAAAGTGACAAAAACCCTCCACAGTAAAGCATATAGCAACTGTAAATATTACTGTATGCTCATTTGCATGTCTTAGACAGGTCTGCAACCCTGTCTTTCCCCATTATCGCCCAGCATACAGCGTTTACACTGCAGCAAGGGATTCTTGGAAATGACATATATATATATACACATACATACATACGTATGCAAGTCAAAAGATTTTAAGGCACAACAGAAAAATGAATATTGCAGTAGATACAAAATCACATGGAAGTAAAGATAAACGGAAGGAATCAGTTCCAGGTAGAGGAGATAGATAAGAAAATAAATCACCAGAAGAGTGGTCTAGATTTAATACACTCAATAAATTTACATTGGAGTGATCATCTCCTTTTTTAGATGTGACCAAAAAGATACCCAAAGGGAAAATAAATTTGGGGGAGAAGGAAAACATAAAGGAGTCACTAGTGAGGAAGAGAGAAAACTCACAAAATGAGGAAGAAGAAGGGGACAAAAAACAAAAATCAAGACAGATAACGATTTAGTTACTAAACCAGGAGGGATCTTTAACCTGAGTAAAAAAGTGTTAACTAATGAACAGGTACACGTTTTAAATACGGTTCTCATTTGCCCTATCAAATAGGATGAACGTTTTCAATACCTATATTGATGTAGGCAAATTTGTTCAAAATCTCTCTTTGAAAAAATATTTAATCAAACAAAAATGACATAGCCCTGCAGATACAAGTGCTACACCCCCCACTATAATTAGTGACACCATTCACACTATGTTTAGAAAGACGTCACAGTTCTATCCCAGTTATTTGAAAGGTGGTTGCCTTGATTTATTTGAGAAACCTGTACAAGATGATTTGGACAAAATATCGAAACAAAACAAGTATATTAAGCAAAACTTGAATAAAAAACAATATAACACAATTAATGAATTGAAAAATGATAATTCTATATGTAGCCATGCTGTAAAATGGCTGCAGTCATCTCTCCTGCTGACAGTAAGGCCTGGTAAGTTATGGGCATGCCAGCAGTAATTATGGAGGTTTGCCCTCACACCCTGGTGAGGTGCCCTATGTATGGATGGGAGTGGTCACATGCTCTGAATCCATAATTAGTGATGTCAGAGTTGTGTCAGCCCCCAGAGGATACATAAGGCACAGCACTGATCAAAAGTTCAGAAGTGGTTGCTAAGCTGTTGAAGGGTTCAGTTCTGCAATGTTAGGCAAGGAGTAAAAGTAGTTGGTATAGTTAGACACTGCAAAGTGATGAGACTGTGACCAGGGACCTGGCACAGGAAAGACATCCCTGCGGGGATAGGGAATCCCCAAATCAAAGACAGAGACATACCTTTCATAGGGAAGCAGCTGAATAATTATGTGTGGCTAGAAGATCACTGTGAGGGGCAGTTAGCCCACAACCGTCAATAAAGATGTTCCTGATTAAAGATACTCTCGTATGTGAGTGTGGAGTCATTACACCGAGAGGGGCACCACGGAGGAGTTCCTCAACAGGACCATCCCCAAGCGACAGCAGGGATCCTGATGAGGTGGAGGCGCTGCACTGGATCTAGGTAGGACTCAAGCACACTACCTCAGCTGCCTGTCTGGGTTGGCAATCCCCACACAACATCATGCGGGAGACTCAGGAGTCCTGTTGCCAACAGGTGCACCACCAGACATCACACTGTAATGTTGACTGGTTAGACCACAGGGGCCAATATGAGATTGGGTGGGTCAGCCCAGTCCAGAAAATCCATTACATATAGTTATCAAATCAGCAGATAAGGGCAGAGGCGTAGTGACCCTTGATAAGGAGAACTACATTGCGGAGTCCCTTAAACTGCTTAATGATACAGAAATTTAGATTAGATTATCTAATAATCCTACAGAAGATTATCTGTATGAATTGGAAAACATTCTAACCATAGGTTTAAAAAACATTTTGTGTGTAAAGAAGAATTTAAATTTATTTTGATCAAAAAAAAGAATTTTGTTAATTCTTTATTATTTACCAAAATTGCATAATGACCCCATATATCCCCCTGGTAGACCTATAATTTCAGGGGTTCAATCTATCACATTTGGTTTTTTTCTTGCAGAAATCGGTCAAGAAACTCAAAGACACTGCACACATTTTAGAATTAGAAGGCATTTATTCTTATTTTTATATGCATTTGTGGGGCGTGGGGTATTTTTTATATGCATTTGTGGGGCGTGGGGTATTTTTTATATGCATTTGTGGGGCGTGGGGGTATTTTTTATGTGTTCGGGGGGTTGTCAAGTATTTTTGGACAACCACCTGGCATCCCTACCCATGCGTGCCCACCAATGCTAAAAATCTCCATTCTAAGTCTAACTAGGAGGGCTCGCTCTCTCCCCGCCGTGGCGCCCGGCACCCCGGCTCGCTCTCCCTCCCCCGCCCGCCCAGCACCCCGGCTCTCTCTCCCCCACCCGCCCGGCACCCCGGCTCGCGTCACAACCGCTCGCAGCCTAGCAGTGCAGCATTTCCAGTGCCTGCTGCTGCTAGTGAGTGTCTGGGAGGCTGGGAGCGACAGTGTAGGCAGGGCCCCGTGCACTCAATGTTGTTAAGATGGCCCTGCCCGCTCCCGCCTTCCCGCGAGCCGCAGAGAACCCGCTCCCGCCTCCCCATGACCAGCCGAGAACCCACTACCGCCTCATGAGCCGCCGAGCTCCCGTGAGCTGCCCTCCCCCCAGTGAGCCGCCGCCGAACGCCCCGGTGTCCTCTTACCTCGGGGGGAGCTGGAGGGCTGGCTCCAACAGAAGGTACCAGCGGTGGGGAGGAGGGTCAGACAGACCCCCCATATGTCTCCACGGGGGAGAGAGTCAGGAGAGAGGGGGGAAGGACCCTGAGTGACACACACACACTGACAGTCAGTGTGTGTGTGTGTGTGTGTGTGTGTGTCAGTCAGTGTGTGTGACTGACAGTCAGTCAGTGTGTGTGTCTGTCTGTCAGACAGACAGACACACACTGACTGACTGACACACACAAGAAATTCAGTTACTATAAATATAGAAGTGCAAATAGTTAAAACTCGCGTTCTATGTCAAACTTCTTTGCGTTTTGGCACTGATTGTGTTTTCATTATTAATTAAAAACATCACCATTACAAATACAATTTCTGTGACGAAAGACAAAGTAGTATGGTAAAGTATACTTATATTACTGGTTGTTTTAAATTATATTACTTAAATGTTCTTTTGTATTGGTTACATTTTATATGTTATGAGTTCATAATCTCATATTGTCTACACCTGTCACCTGTATGGGGCTTTCATCTGGTTGGTATAGATGTTCCGACTTGTGACCAATCATGGCGGCGTTCAATCTACTTAAGATCCCCACACAGGTGTGACTACATACCCCTGGAAAAAGTCTGTTAAGACGAAATGCATAGGGCTACGATAGTCTTGTCGCCTGAATCTTAATAACCTTCTTTAAGCTGCATGCCTTATTTAAGGCAATTCGAAATTTAATTAATATCCTCACGCTGACGGCACCAACGGAGATACTTCCGGAACAAACAGATGGAAGCAAAAACGTCATCGCGCAAACATCGCGAGACTTCGCGATCGAGGAGGCAGAGAAATGGAGCACAAGCGTCGGATATCAGACAGTGTCCCATCAAGTTCGTGCAACGGATCCTGTGGTTACCTGTTCCTTTATTGCAGTTAATGACTAGCATTTTATCCTGACATGTCCATTATTATCTACCACTTTGTAAGTAGAATCTGTGCGTACGCTGTGTGTCACTAAACATACTTACGTCACCATATTTGGCTATTTTTCTTATTTCTAGGTTTCTCCCCGCTTTGGATTCTACAGATTGGACTTTCATTATACCATATCCCTACAAGTATTTATTAGTTTAAACATGGTTTACAGTGGTTTGCACCATTTGTTTTTTTTCTTTCCTTTATATTTACTAGAGTTGTGTGTTTCCTACACAGTGTGGCAGCATCCACTAGTATCCTTATAAATCATTATAAAACATTGTTTACAGTGGTTTGCACCCTTTGTTGTTTTTATATGTACCGGTTCTAGGGCCCCCACCCAATCTCAGATTGGCCCCTGTGGTCTAATCGGCCCCAATTACGTCTGTGTGGTGTGGTGCACCTGCTGGTAACAGGACTCCTGAGTCTCCCGCTGGGTTGGTATGGGGAATATCACCATGACAGGCGTCTGAGGTAGTGTTCTGAGTTCTACTCACATTCGGTACAGCGCCTCCACCCCATCAGGATCCCTACGGCAGCAGGGGGAAGTATCTGATGGGGAATTCCTTCTTGGTGCATCCTCCTGGGGAATAACTCCACACTCACACAGGAGGGATCTTTTGAACCAGGGCATCTTTAATGTCATCTCCTCTGGCAGACTGCCCCTCATAGCGGTCGTCCTTAGCCGCTCATTTTATATATATATCATACCTTTCATTTTCCCGCCCAAACTCCCTAACCACGCCCTCCCTCTAATCACAGCCCACCTGCCCAGCACCTACTCCTCAGCCAATCACCTGACACCTGTCCCACATCTGCCTGGTAACAACAGGATCTGTTTCCCACCAAAACTAAACTAGCCCCAAACAAAGGCCAGAGGTGAGCGAGGGGCTTCCCTAGTCCTGTGCCCCCCCCCCCCCACATTCCCATACATCCCCCCACTCCTGTGCGCCCCCACAGTCCCATGCCCCAAACCCCCCGCAGTCCCGCGCCCCCAACACCCTGCAGTCCCGCGCCCCTCAGCTAAATGCTTTTCATTCTGGGTTAGAGTTACAAATACAAAATAAAGTTGGGTGTGTCTCCTGGACTCTGACCATAGATTTTGGCCTCAGATTCCCCTATGAACACCTCCCTCAGCCTGGCAATGTGTGTGTGGGGAGGTAACGCCAGCGCATGTGTAACAGGAATCTCTGCCATAGAGGTGTGCAAGTGTAACCATCACTGGGAAAGGCCCATGTTTGAGCTGGCACCACTTGTTACATCATTACTGCAAATGTATATGTCATTTATAAAGGGACACTTAACCCCCTCAGGTGCATTATCATATATACGTGTAACCTGTGAAATAGATAATCAGCTCTTGCTGTCTCTAGAGATATTAAAGGAACATGACACACAGTATGTAAAGGCGGCTGCATTTATGTCCCTCACTTGGGACCTTGCTCTGTGTATTTGTCCTCCACCTCAGTATTCACAGGACATTCTAGGACATTTGGTCGTGGCTGTTTCGCCACTACTCACCACACCACTGGCAACTTCACCACTAATGTAAGTGCCTAAACCCCCTACCCTAAACCCCTTCTTTCCAAAGCCCCCTCTTACCCTAAAAAACGCTACCTCAAGTCCTTAAACACCCTTTGCTAAGCTTACCCTAAAACCCCTTAAATTAATTCCCTACCCAAAACAGTAATACAATTTACATTAGAAGCGGCCGGTGGTGGAGGGTCTGTCTGCGGCCTAACGACGACGGCCAATTGGTCGCAGTGAAACTATTCCGATTCACAGCTGAGTGAGACTACTGACCGCTTCAGCATAATGAGGAACGCACATTTTATTAGAACCAACAGCATGGAAAGTAAAAGTACAATAAGTAGTTATGAAGTTTAAAAAGGAAGTTGGGTATATTGAATCACTGATCTCATCTCATCTCTTCTCTTTCCTCAGGTAAAAACATATTTCAAATTGTCTGTCTGTCCTGATATCCTCCCCTGCTGTGTATTTAGTTCTATTTAGGTAAAACATATTTCAAATTGTCTGTCTCCAAATCACCCCCCTGCTGTCTTAATTTAATTCAGCTTTCACACTTGTGCAAGACAACACCCATCTTAGAAAAACCATTTGCTTTAACGTCCCTCACATGTGCTAATTAAGTTTGTTAGGCCAGCCAGGTGACTTTGTAAAAGTATATAAGTAAACTCATAGCAGCCATAGCTGCCTGTAGCCATGCTCTTTTAAGCAGATATGTTTAAAGTAGTTATGAAGTTTAAAAAGGAAGTTCAAAAAGAAGTGGAAAAGTGGACACCACCTACTGCTTCTGATTCCTGCATTTGATCTACGTTGGAAAGGAGGATATTATCCCAGACTGCACATCTCAACACTTCACTATTGCTGTGATGCCACCTTTACTTTTATATTTGCTGTGACCTCACTTATTTTCAAATTATGACCTTCCTTCCATCAGTCTCCTTATGTCTCTAACTCTATTCATATATCTCCATCTCTCCTTTCTTCCCCACTTCTCAGTTCACATGAACTCCTTTCTTACCTGCGCCCTCTGTCACCACACAGCTATACACCCTGCACTAAAACACACCCCTACAATTATCCTCACACATTCTCTTTCTATCCATGCTTCTCCTCCTTGCTTCTGGGGATATCTCTCCCAATCCTGGTCCCTGCCTTATTTCTACTTGCTCTCGTCCTCGCCTCCCACATGCAACTTCTACTCCTTCTGGTGTTAACCCCTTCAACCTCATACCCATCCCCTGCCACCCTCCCTCCTCTCTCCCTTTCTCCTGTGCCCTTTGGAATGCTCGCTCCCTCTCTAACAAGTTCCTCTCTGTGCATGACTTCTTTCTCTCTCACTTCCTGCTCCTATTTGCTATAACTGAGACCTGGCGCACCCAGTCTGACTCTGCTCTGGAAGCTACCCTCTCCTATGGTGGCCTTTCCTTCTCCCACACTCCGTGTCCGGATGGCAGTGGTGGAGGCATGGGGCTCCTGCTCTCCTCTCTCTGCCGTTACCGAACCCTTCCTATTCCCCCCTCTCTTGCTTTTCCCTCCTTTGAGGTTCACATTGTCCAGATCTTCTCTCCTCTCCCTGTCCATGTGGTGGTCATCTATCACCCACCTACCTCTACTCATCCCCCTTCTGCCTTTCTCTCTCACTTTGAATTATGGCGCTCTTTCTTTCTCTCCTCAGACTCCCCTGTTCTTCTCTTTGGGGACATCAATTGCCACATTGATAACCCCTCTCTCCCTTGGGCTTCCCGCTTTCTTTCTCTAACCTCTTCTTTTGGCCTTCAACAGTGGACTGCAGCCAGCACCCACAAGGATGGCCACTACTTAGACCTGGTTTTCACTAAAAACTTCTCTCTCTCTGATTTCTCCATTTCCCCTTTTCCTCTCTCTGACCATCACCTCATTTCATTCTCTCTATCTCGCTTCTCCCCTTCTCCACCTCCATCTACCCCCTGGTTCTGCAGAAACCTGCGCTCTATTCACTTACCTGACTTTGAGTCCACTTTACACTCCTCCCTCTCCTCTCTCAGCTCTGCTACAGACCCCGACAACTTGGTCCAGAACTACAACTCTGCCTTGTCCTCCTCTCTTGATCTACATGCCCCGCTTTCTCTCTGCCGCACTCGCCCTTCTAACCCTAGACACTGGGTTAATTCCCACACACGCATGCTGCGTTCCTCCACTCGTTCCTCTGAACGCCTCTGGAGGAAATCTCATACTCTCGCAGACTTCCTTCACTACAAATTTATGCTATCCTGTTTCAACTCTGCCCTCTCGCAAGCTAAACAAGCCTACTTTTCTTCACTAATCAACATGCACAAGTCTAACCCACGCTGACTGTTTTCTGTCTTTGATACTCTACTCAAACCACCCTCAGCTGCCTCTCCTTCCTCCATCTCCGCTCAGGACTTTGCTGACTATTTTAAGGAAAAGGTGGAATCCATACGTCAGAACATCCCCTCTGTTTCTTCCTCCCATCCTACACCTCTTCCTAACTCTCCTCCTGCCTTCCTTGACTCTTTTTCCACTGTCTCAGAGGATGTGTCGCTGTTGATCGCTTCTTCTCCCTCGACCACTTGCCCTCTTGACCCCATTCCCTCCCATCTCCTAAAACCTCTTGCTCCTACTATAATCACTACGCTCACACACATTTTTAATTCCTCCCTCTGCTCAGGAACCTTTCCATCCTCCTTCAAACATGCAAGTCATACCATTACTCAAAAACAGCAAGCTTGACCCTACCTACCTAACTACCGACTTGTCTCCCTCCTGCCTTTTGCCTCTAAACTCCTTGTACGTCTTGTATTCTCTCGCTTGCTCCATTTTCTCAACACCTATTCTCTCCTAGACACTCTACAATCTGACTTCCGCACTGCTCACTCTACGGAAACAGCCTTCACTAAAATAACTGACAACCTCCATGCTGCCAAAGACAGAGGTCATTACACTCTGCTCATATTACTCGACCTCTCTGCAGCATTTGACACCGTGGAGAATCCTCTTCTCCTTCACATTCTCCATACTCTTGGTATTCGGAACAAAGCTCTATGCCGGATCTCACCCTACCTCTCCCATTGTACTTTCAGTGTCTCTTCTGCTAACACCTCCTCCTCTATTGATCTCTCTGTGGGGGTACCCCAGGGCTCTGTCCTGGGACCTCTTCTCTTTTCTCTGTACACACTCTCTCTAGGTGACCTAATAACATCTTTTGGGTTTAATTATCACCTCTATGCTGACGACACACAAATATACTTTTCAACACCCGACCTTACACCTGCTGTACGAACCAAAGTTTCTGAATGTCTGCTATATCATCCTGGATGGCCATCCCCCCGCCTTAAACTCAACATGGCTAAAACAGCGCTCCTCATACTTCCTCCCAAACCTGGCCCTACTACCTCCTTCCACATTACTGTTGGAACTACGATCATTCACCCAGTAGCCTAAGCACGCTACGTAGGGGTCACACTCTAATCCTCTCTCACATTCGCCCCTCACATTCAAAACATTTCTAAAACCTGTCGCTTTTTCCTACGCAACATAACAAAGATCGCCCTTTCCTCTGTTGCTCGACTGCTAAAACTCTGACTCAGGCCCTCATTCTCTCCCGTCTTGATTACTGTAACCTCCTGCTGTCCGGCCTTCCTGCCTGTCACCTGTCTCCCCTACAATCTATCCTAAACGCTGCTGCCAGAGTCACACTACTCTTTCCTAGATCTGTCTCAGCATCTCCCCTCATGAAATCACTCTCCTGGCTTCCGATCAAATCCCGCATCTCACACTCCATTCTTCTCCTCACTTTTAAAGCTTTACACTCTTCTGCCCCTCCTTACATCTCAGCCCTAATTTCTGGTTATGCACCATCCAGACTCTTGCGTTCTTCTCAAGGATGTCTTCTTTCTACCCCCTTTGTATCTAAAACCCTCTATACACAAAAGAGAAACCCGCACAGCTGATGCTAACCACAGTGAGGTGCTGACTGGATGGAGACTGATTGTATCATATGGGAGAAAAAAGAACCCAGTCTTCCAGCACTCAATCACAAACAAATGTATAATTGTAAATTTAAAATACTTTATTGATGCCAAGAATAAAAAAATGGGTGTTAAAACGTAATTAAACGATGTATTGCAACAGCACGTGACTGTGTCCAATTGTTACCCACCTAGAGCTGGGTGGGTGGATGTTGTAATAAAATCCCTTATAGATATTCGGGATTTGGACTGCTATATGTTATAGCTTCCTAAAAGGTATAGGAAAGGAGCCTATAGAAACTCACCCAGAGGTGTTGTCAATATAAGTGTATCCGGGTATGTAGTGCACACTCACAAGATACACTTATGGCGCACTTGTATTAGTATAATGTGCAAGGTCAGACCGTATCCACCCCTATTGTGGGAATAAACTGCTCCCTGCGTGATATCTTAATTGGCGCTAGATCTATTGTGGATTCATATTACGCCCACATAATATGGTAAAACACAGGCTTGTAGGCAAGTATAAGGTTCATCAGGTATAAACTTTATTGACTGCAGAGTGTTAATTGATATAGAAACACCATAGGTGATAGTGATAATGCCGTGGTGTTTCTATGTGTACTATAAACCCTGAGGGCTCACCTATGGTACTGTCAGTGAGGTGTAGGTGATCTTGACTCAGTATAGAGGTCTGTATATATTTATATTAGCCTGTTGATGCAAACCCCACTGTAGTTGTGGTTGCTGCAGCTGAGATCAGCACTAGTTATGGGGCTAATAAATAGACATAACAACTGACAGAATATATGAATCTCCTGAGCAGTTAAACACACTGACAAAATGCAAATAATGCCACCTAATAGGGTATGTGTGGGGTTAATGATGGGATGGAATCAGTGTGCAATCACCCCACCCCCCTTTCCCTATATAGCAGCTATATACCAATTGCCAGTTTATATAGGGGCCGGTCTAGCTGTAATGTATATAGCATGCCTGTCTGTAGGTGAGTTGTATAGTCCCCTAGAGGTACGAGGATCACGCTATATTGTTACAGAGCGCGATCCCGGCTTCACATGCACGCCGGGGGAAGCCGCAAATCACTCAACGCAGATCAGTATCCAACTGCTGTAGAATTTCAAATGCACTGGCTTCCCGCGTGTGCAGGAGATGATTGCCTGGGTAAGAGGATCACGCTGTATGGTAACAAAGCGTGATCCCCACTGAACATACACTTCGGGGGAAGCCACAAATCTTTTAACGCGGATCAATATCCCTCTGCTGTTAGTTTTGAATGAACTGGCTTCCCGCGTGTGCAGGAGAAAAATGCCGACGCGCGCGTTTCACGTAGTGAACGCTTCTTCAGGGCACGTAGGGGGAGGTCCCTGCGTGTGGAGGCAAGTTTATATAGCCAACGTGAGAGTGCCTGTTCCTGCACTTAACCCCTTCGTTACTGCTGATAGACAGATATAATATCCCATTGCCATAGATGCACTAATTGTGGTCTACAGACTAGTAACTGCCTTATTGCCAGATTCAATATGCCCATTAGGTAGTTGCATAAGTTGCAAACTAATTACAACTTTTGTAATGGGCTGAATGGCTATGGCTACAATACTGGTAATATATGTGATGTATTACTGTTGTATTTACTCACATGAGCTGGGGTGTTCGTGTTGTAAATTTTTATATTCATGGTAAGGAGTGATGGTTGGTCACTAATATTGAAGGTAAGTCTATGTTTCTAGATCATACCAAAAGCAAATACACTGTATTCCATTGATGGAAATAAAATGAAATAAACTAAAAGTCCACTATGTCATTGTTTTATTTGTACTCAATTCATTGTCAGAGTGTAGGTGTGTGATGGCGTCCGAGTGGTTGTTAGTATACTGCAAATAGTGCAGGGGAATGGAACATGGGAGATGTTTTACGTTCAAATTCGTGGGTACGGTGTTATAGGTATAGTTTCTGGATTACAGGAATGTTCGGGATTCATTTCTTAAAGTGGGGTTGGTAACAGGGGATAAGGGATTTATATGAAGGGGCTAAACACGAAGCCCTCATTGAGTCCAAGTGGATTTAATGTTCCCAAGGTATAAATCCATCTGGCTTCGATCTTTAATAGCTCATTGTCCCAGTCCCCACGTCTTATTCCTGGAGAAAATTGATCTATCCCCATGAAGGTCATGGCTTTAAGGTCTCCAGGTTGGCACCTGTTGGCATGATTGGCCACTGGAGTATCTAGCTTATTCCGGATAGAGCCCACATGTTCGAGTATCCGTATTTTGAGTGGGCGGCGGGTTTTGCCCACGTACTTTTTCCCACATTTGCATGTTCCCATGTAAATTACTCCCACTGTATTGCAGTTGATAAATTTGCGTATATCGAAATGCTTTCTGTTGTTGTGATTACTGAAGGTTTTGGAAACTGTCATATACTGACAGGCCTTGCACCTTTGGCAATGGTAATTGCCGTTTATACGGGGTGGTAGCCAGGTGGCCCTTGGTGTTGCCACATTGTAGTGGCTATGGACCAGATGGTCTCTCAGGTTTTTTGCACGTCTGCTGACCATTGCTGGAAAAGTTGGTATGGAATCGCATAAGTCTTCATCCGCCCTTAGTATGTGCCAGTGTTTCTGGAGGACTTCCCTAGCCACCTTCCATTGTTTGTTGAAGGTGCCTATGAATCTCACTGTTCTTTGTTCTGGCTGAGTTGTTTTATCCATAACCAGTTCCGATCTGGCTTTATGCTTTGCCCATTTATATGCTCTTTTAATTGTTGTTTGGCTGTATCCCCTTTCGGTGAACCTTTCCTTCATGTCCCTCGCCTTTTCCTCGAAATCTTGATCCTTACTGCAGTTTCTTCTTAGGCGAAGAAACTGCCCCACTGGTATCCCCCTGATAAGGGATTTGGGGTGATGACTGCTGGCTAGGAGTATGCTGTTTGTGGCTGTCTTTTTACGATATATAGTCGTTTCAAGATTGCCAATGTCATCCTTCGTAATCAGTAGATCAAGGAAGCAAATTTGTTTAGGGCTGTATTCAAGAGTCAGGCGGAGGTTGAGGTCATTTTTGTTGAGAATTTCAATGAAGTCTTTCAACATAGCCTCAGTCCCGCGCCACACTATCAGCACGTCGTCAATGAAACGCAACCACATTTCCACAAAGGTGGTTAGATATTCCAATTCCTCAGAGAAAACTATCTCTGATTCCCACCATCCCAGATACAGGTTCGCATACGTGGGGGCACATTTAGTGCCCATAGCCGTGCCCTGTATCTGGTGGTAAATGGTTTTGTTGAACCAGAAATAGTTTCTTTTAAGAACGAATTGTAGTAATTCCACTGTGAAGCTATTGTGTTTATGATGGTGTTGACTGCGTGTGCTGAGGAAGTGGTTGACTGCCTGTATTCCCTGATCATGCCTGATACTGGAATACAATCCCTCTACATCCAAAGTAACCAGAATACAGTCATGTGCCACTGATATGCCGTCCAGCTTAGTAAGAACATCTTTGGTGTCCTTAATAAATGACGGCAAGGTGGTGACAAAAGGCCTTAGAATCTTATCCACATAGGCACTAGCTTTCTCTGTAAGGTTTCCAATTCCAGAGACTATGGGTCTGCCTGGGGGTGGTTGTTTGTTCTTATGGACCTTGGGAAGGCTATAGAATGTGGCGATTTTGGGTGTACGAACCAGTATATAATTGTATTCTTTCTCTGAGATGAGCTTCGAGGACAGTCCCCCATTTAGAATATTGAGCAATTCTTTAGTGAATCTCTGAGTGGGGTCTGTCTGGAGAATCTCATAACAGGTCCGATCCGACAGGATTCTGATGTTTTCTTTCTCATAATCTTCAGATCTCAAAATGACAAGGTTGCCACCCTTGTCTGATGGTTTGATCACAATGTCTTTAGCAGTAGCTAATTCTTCAAGGGCTAGAGTCTCATCTGCACTCATATTGTCAAGTTGTTTTGTCCTCGGTAGAGATTCAAGATCTTTAGTAACTAAATTTACAAAGGTATCAATATGGGCATATTGTTCCCCATAAGGCATAAATTTAGACTTTGGTCTGAGGTCAGTAAAAGGACCTTCGCCTGGAGTTCTGTCAGACTCTGCCTGTAAGGATAAGAGATCCTCAATGGCTTCGGTTTCTCTTATGTCAGGTATTGGGGCCCCCTCCCGATTCGCCAGTCTCCTATCTCTTGATCTGTACATTTTGTGTAATTTGAGCTTTCGTGCAAATAGGTTCACGTCTTTAACCCACTCAAATGTGTTCAGATTATTGGACGGCGAAAAGGACAGGCCTCGTTTCAGGACTCGTATATGGTTTTCATTGAGGATTTTATCAGTTAGGTTTATAATTTGAAGCTCATCCCTTCCTAATATCCCTGGTAACCTCTCCCTTTCTTGTTTCTGGGTTTGTTTCTGGATGTACTCATGTTTCCGCTTCTTAAAGCCCATACCTTTCACTCTCCTAGTTTTTCTTTTTCCCTCTCTTTTTCTTTTGGTCGTGTTTCTACTGACTGTCTCTGCTCTAAAAAAGAAACCTGGGGTAGGTAATGTGCAATTGAGGACCTGCGTCCTGGTGTAGTACTTTCTGAGGTTGTTGGTCTCTCCTCCTCACTTTCTGATATCTCCCACTCTGTTGAGGACTCCTGGATGTTTGATTTGGGTTTTGTTTGTTTACGGCCTTTAGATGTAAATTTATATCTATAAATCTTCCCTGTTTGATAGTCTTCAGTGTCTCTCATAAATTTCTTGTGTTTTCTGTCCTTTAGGTCACTTGTAAATTTATCTATGTTGTTTTTTAGACGGCCTTCTAAATCAGTGAACTTGTCATTGGTTTTCCATACTTCTACTTTAGTCAGTAAAGTATCAAGTTCAGAGTTGGTCTGTTTGAGTTTGTCTTTTTGATAGGTGATCAATAGTTCCATTAACAAAATCGAGCACTGATTAAGTACTAACTCCCAAGATCTGGTAAAGTCTTCATCTACTATATCATACGCTGGTGCAATATTAGCCCTTAAACCTCTAGGGGTAAATCCAGCCTTGAGATATTTCTCGAAGCTAAATATCTCCCACCAGGCTTTCCTCTGGGCTTTGTAGACTTTATCCAGTTCTCTAAAGAAGTCACTTATGTTCGGTGTAGATGAGGATTCTGGGGCTACATAATCTGTTGAAAACATTCGTTCCGCCTCTGCCTGCCATTCATTAAAGTCAGTTGTGTTTGATAAGAAACCAGACATAGTGTGCTAAACAATGGATGGTATTGTCGCGTGCTGGGTGTAGTAATGGGTCAAGATACCCCAAATGAAATTGCTATACACAAAAGAGAAACCCGCACAGCTGATGCTAACCACAGTGAGGTGCTGACTGGATGGAGACTGATTGTATCATATGGGAGAAAAAAGAACCCAGTCTTCCAGCACTCAATCACAAACAAACGTATAATTGTAAATTTAAAATACTTTATTGATGCCAAGAATAAAAAAATGGGTGTTAAAACGTAATTAAACGATGTATTGCAACAGCACGTGACTGTGTCCAATTGTTACCCACCTAGAGCTGGGTGGGTGGATGTTGTAATGAAATCCCTTATAGATATTCGGGATTTGGACTGCTATATGTTATAGCTTCCTAAAAGGTATAGGAAAGGAGCCTATAGAAACTCACCCAGAGGTGTTGTCAATATAAGTGTATCCGGGTATGTAGTGCACACTCACAAGATACACTTATGGCGCACTTGTATTAGTATAATGTGCAAGGTCAGACCGTATCCACCCCTATTGTGGGAATAAACTGCTCCCTGCGTGATATCTTAATTGGCGCTAGATCTATTGTGGATTCATATTACGCCCACATAATATGGTAAAACACAGGCTTGTAGGCAAGTATAAGGTTCATCAGGTATAAACTTTATTGACTGCAGAGTGTTAATTGATATAGAAACACCATAGGTGATAGTGATAATGCCGTGGTGTTTCTATGTGTACTATAAACCCTGAGGGCTCACCTATGGTACTGTCAGTGAGGTGTAGGTGATCTTGACTCAGTATAGAGGTCTGTATATATTTATATTAGCCTGTTGATGCAAACCCCACTGTAGTTGTGGTTGCTGCAGCTGAGATCAGCACTAGTTATGGGGCTAATAAATAGACATAACAACTGACAGAATATATGAATCTCCTGAGCAGTTAAACACACTGACAAAATGCAAATAATGCCACCTAATAGGGTATGTGTGGGGTTAATGATGGGATGGAATCAGTGTGCAATCACCCCACCCCCCTTTCCCTATATAGCAGCTATATACCAATTGCCAGTTTATATAGGGGCCGGTCTAGCTGTAATGTATATAGCATGCCTGTCTGTAGGTGAGTTGTATAGTCCCCTAGAGGTACGAGGATCACGCTATATTGTTACAGAGCGCGATCCCGGCTTCACATGCACGCCGGGGGAAGCCGCAAATCACTCAACGCAGATCAGTATCCAACTGCTGTAGAATTTCAAATGCACTGGCTTCCCGCGTGTGCAGGAGATGATTGCCTGGGTAAGAGGATCACGCTGTATGGTAACAAAGCGTGATCCCCACTGAACATACACTTCGGGGGAAGCCACAAATCTTTTAACGCGGATCAATATCCCTCTGCTGTTAGTTTTGAATGAACTGGCTTCCCGCGTGTGCAGGAGAAAAATGCCGACGCGCGCGTTTCACGTAGTGAACGCTTCTTCAGGGCACGTAGGGGGAGGTCCCTGCGTGTGGAGGCAAGTTTATATAGCCAACGTGAGAGTGCCTGTTCCTGCACTTAACCCCTTCGTTACTGCTGATAGACAGATATAATATCCCATTGCCATAGATGCACTAATTGTGGTCTACAGACTAGTAACTGCCTTATTGCCAGATTCAATATGCCCATTAGGTAGTTGCATAAGTTGCAAACTAATTACAACTTTTGTAATGGGCTGAATGGCTATGGCTACAATACTGGTAATATATGTGATGTATTACTGTTGTATTTACTCACATGAGCTGGGGTGTTCGTGTTGTAAATTTTTATATTCATGGTAAGGAGTGATGGTTGGTCACTAATATTGAAGGTAAGTCTATGTTTCTAGATCATACCAAAAGCAAATACACTGTATTCCATTGATGGAAATAAAATGAAATAAACTAAAAGTCCACTATGTCATTGTTTTATTTGTACTCAATTCATTGTCAGAGTGTAGGTGTGTGATGGCGTCCGAGTGGTTGTTAGTATACTGCAAATAGTGCAGGGGAATGGAACATGGGAGATGTTTTACGTTCAAATTCGTGGGTACGGTGTTATAGGTATAGTTTCTGGATTACAGGAATGTTCGGGATTCATTTCTTAAAGTGGGGTTGGTAACAGGGGATAAGGGATTTATATGAAGGGGCTAAACACGAAGCCCTCATTGAGTCCAAGTGGATTTAATGTTCCCAAGGTATAAATCCATCTGGCTTCGATCTTTAATAGCTCATTGTCCCAGTCCCCACGTCTTATTCCTGGAGAAAATTGATCTATCCCCATGAAGGTCATGGCTTTAAGGTCTCCAGGTTGGCACCTGTTGGCATGATTGGCCACTGGAGTATCTAGCTTATTCCGGATAGAGCCCACATGTTCGAGTATCCGTATTTTGAGTGGGCGGCGGGTTTTGCCCACGTACTTTTTCCCACATTTGCATGTTCCCATGTAAATTACTCCCACTGTATTGCAGTTGATAAATTTGCGTATATCGAAATGCTTTCTGTTGTTGTGATTACTGAAGGTTTTGGAAACTGTCATATACTGACAGGCCTTGCACCTTTGGCAATGGTAATTGCCGTTTATACGGGGTGGTAGCCAGGTGGCCCTTGGTGTTGCCACATTGTAGTGGCTATGGACCAGATGGTCTCTCAGGTTTTTTGCACGTCTGCTGACCATTGCTGGAAAAGTTGGTATGGAATCGCATAAGTCTTCATCCGCCCTTAGTATGTGCCAGTGTTTCTGGAGGACTTCCCTAGCCACCTTCCATTGTTTGTTGAAGGTGCCTATGAATCTCACTGTTCTTTGTTCTGGCTGAGTTGTTTTATCCATAACCAGTTCCGATCTGGCTTTATGCTTTGCCCATTTATATGCTCTTTTAATTGTTGTTTGGCTGTATCCCCTTTCGGTGAACCTTTCCTTCATGTCCCTCGCCTTTTCCTCGAAATCTTGATCCTTACTGCAGTTTCTTCTTAGGCGAAGAAACTGCCCCACTGGTATCCCCCTGATAAGGGATTTGGGGTGATGACTGCTGGCTAGGAGTATGCTGTTTGTGGCTGTCTTTTTACGATATATAGTCGTTTCAAGATTGCCAATGTCATCCTTCGTAATCAGTAGATCAAGGAAGCAAATTTGTTTAGGGCTGTATTCAAGAGTCAGGCGGAGGTTGAGGTCATTTTTGTTGAGAATTTCAATGAAGTCTTTCAACATAGCCTCAGTCCCGCGCCACACTATCAGCACGTCGTCAATGAAACGCAACCACATTTCCACAAAGGTGGTTAGATATTCCAATTCCTCAGAGAAAACTATCTCTGATTCCCACCATCCCAGATACAGGTTCGCATACGTGGGGGCACATTTAGTGCCCATAGCCGTGCCCTGTATCTGGTGGTAAATGGTTTTGTTGAACCAGAAATAGTTTCTTTTAAGAACGAATTGTAGTAATTCCACTGTGAAGCTATTGTGTTTATGATGGTGTTGACTGCGTGTGCTGAGGAAGTGGTTGACTGCCTGTATTCCCTGATCATGCCTGATACTGGAATACAATCCCTCTACATCCAAAGTAACCAGAATACAGTCATGTGCCACTGATATGCCGTCCAGCTTAGTAAGAACATCTTTGGTGTCCTTAATAAATGACGGCAAGGTGGTGACAAAAGGCCTTAGAATCTTATCCACATAGGCACTAGCTTTCTCTGTAAGGTTTCCAATTCCAGAGACTATGGGTCTGCCTGGGGGTGGTTGTTTGTTCTTATGGACCTTGGGAAGGCTATAGAATGTGGCGATTTTGGGTGTACGAACCAGTATATAATTGTATTCTTTCTCTGAGATGAGCTTCGAGGACAGTCCCCCATTTAGAATATTGAGCAATTCTTTAGTGAATCTCTGAGTGGGGTCTGTCTGGAGAATCTCATAACAGGTCCGATCCGACAGGATTCTGATGTTTTCTTTCTCATAATCTTCAGATCTCAAAATGACAAGGTTGCCACCCTTGTCTGATGGTTTGATCACAATGTCTTTAGCAGTAGCTAATTCTTCAAGGGCTAGAGTCTCATCTGCACTCATATTGTCAAGTTGTTTTGTCCTCGGTAGAGATTCAAGATCTTTAGTAACTAAATTTACAAAGGTATCAATATGGGCATATTGTTCCCCATAAGGCATAAATTTAGACTTTGGTCTGAGGTCAGTAAAAGGACCTTCGCCTGGAGTTCTGTCAGACTCTGCCTGTAAGGATAAGAGATCCTCAATGGCTTCGGTTTCTCTTATGTCAGGTATTGGGGCCCCCTCCCGATTCGCCAGTCTCCTATCTCTTGATCTGTACATTTTGTGTAATTTGAGCTTTCGTGCAAATAGGTTCACGTCTTTAACCCACTCAAATGTGTTCAGATTATTGGACGGCGAAAAGGACAGGCCTCGTTTCAGGACTCGTATATGGTTTTCATTGAGGATTTTATCAGTTAGGTTTATAATTTGAAGCTCATCCCTTCCTAATATCCCTGGTAACCTCTCCCTTTCTTGTTTCTGGGTTTGTTTCTGGATGTACTCATGTTTCCGCTTCTTAAAGCCCATACCTTTCACTCTCCTAGTTTTTCTTTTTCCCTCTCTTTTTCTTTTGGTCGTGTTTCTACTGACTGTCTCTGCTCTAAAAAAGAAACCTGGGGTAGGTAATGTGCAATTGAGGACCTGCGTCCTGGTGTAGTACTTTCTGAGGTTGTTGGTCTCTCCTCCTCACTTTCTGATATCTCCCACTCTGTTGAGGACTCCTGGATGTTTGATTTGGGTTTTGTTTGTTTACGGCCTTTAGATGTAAATTTATATCTATAAATCTTCCCTGTTTGATAGTCTTCAGTGTCTCTCATAAATTTCTTGTGTTTTCTGTCCTTTAGGTCACTTGTAAATTTATCTATGTTGTTTTTTAGACGGCCTTCTAAATCAGTGAACTTGTCATTGGTTTTCCATACTTCTACTTTAGTCAGTAAAGTATCAAGTTCAGAGTTGGTCTGTTTGAGTTTGTCTTTTTGATAGGTGATCAATAGTTCCATTAACAAAATCGAGCACTGATTAAGTACTAACTCCCAAGATCTGGTAAAGTCTTCATCTACTATATCATACGCTGGTGCAATATTAGCCCTTAAACCTCTAGGGGTAAATCCAGCCTTGAGATATTTCTCGAAGCTAAATATCTCCCACCAGGCTTTCCTCTGGGCTTTGTAGACTTTATCCAGTTCTCTAAAGAAGTCACTTATGTTCGGTGTAGATGAGGATTCTGGGGCTACATAATCTGTTGAAAACATTCGTTCCGCCTCTGCCTGCCATTCATTAAAGTCAGTTGTGTTTGATAAGAAACCAGACATAGTGTGCTAAACAATGGATGGTATTGTCGCGTGCTGGGTGTAGTAATGGGTCAAGATACCCCAAATGAAATTGCTATACACAAAAGAGAAACCCGCACAGCTGATGCTAACCACAGTGAGGTGCTGACTGGATGGAGACTGATTGTATCATATGGGAGAAAAAAGAACCCAGTCTTCCAGCACTCAATCACAAACAAACGTATAATTGTAAATTTAAAATACTTTATTGATGCCAAGAATAAAAAAATGGGTGTTAAAACGTAATTAAACGATGTATTGCAACAGCACGTGACTGTGTCCAATTGTTACCCACCTAGAGCTGGGTGGGTGGATGTTGTAATGAAATCCCTTATAGATATTCGGGATTTGGACTGCTATATGTTATAGCTTCCTAAAAGGTATAGGAAAGGAGCCTATAGAAACTCACCCAGAGGTGTTGTCAATATAAGTGTATCCGGGTATGTAGTGCACACTCACAAGATACACTTATGGCGCACTTGTATTAGTATAATGTGCAAGGTCAGACCGTATCCACCCCTATTGTGGGAATAAACTGCTCCCTGCGTGATATCTTAATTGGCGCTAGATCTATTGTGGATTCATATTACGCCCACATAATATGGTAAAACACAGGCTTGTAGGCAAGTATAAGGTTCATCAGGTATAAACTTTATTGACTGCAGAGTGTTAATTGATATAGAAACACCATAGGTGATAGTGATAATGCCGTGGTGTTTCTATGTGTACTATAAACCCTGAGGGCTCACCTATGGTACTGTCAGTGAGGTGTAGGTGATCTTGACTCAGTATAGAGGTCTGTATATATTTATATTAGCCTGTTGATGCAAACCCCACTGTAGTTGTGGTTGCTGCAGCTGAGATCAGCACTAGTTATGGGGCTAATAAATAGACATAACAACTGACAGAATATATGAATCTCCTGAGCAGTTAAACACACTGACAAAATGCAAATAATGCCACCTAATAGGGTATGTGTGGGGTTAATGATGGGATGGAATCAGTGTGCAATCACCCCACCCCCCTTTCCCTATATAGCAGCTATATACCAATTGCCAGTTTATATAGGGGCCGGTCTAGCTGTAATGTATATAGCATGCCTGTCTGTAGGTGAGTTGTATAGTCCCCTAGAGGTACGAGGATCACGCTATATTGTTACAGAGCGCGATCCCGGCTTCACATGCACGCCGGGGGAAGCCGCAAATCACTCAACGCAGATCAGTATCCAACTGCTGTAGAATTTCAAATGCACTGGCTTCCCGCGTGTGCAGGAGATGATTGCCTGGGTAAGAGGATCACGCTGTATGGTAACAAAGCGTGATCCCCACTGAACATACACTTCGGGGGAAGCCACAAATCTTTTAACGCGGATCAATATCCCTCTGCTGTTAGTTTTGAATGAACTGGCTTCCCGCGTGTGCAGGAGAAAAATGCCGACGCGCGCGTTTCACGTAGTGAACGCTTCTTCAGGGCACGTAGGGGGAGGTCCCTGCGTGTGGAGGCAAGTTTATATAGCCAACGTGAGAGTGCCTGTTCCTGCACTTAACCCCTTCGTTACTGCTGATAGACAGATATAATATCCCATTGCCATAGATGCACTAATTGTGGTCTACAGACTAGTAACTGCCTTATTGCCAGATTCAATATGCCCATTAGGTAGTTGCATAAGTTGCAAACTAATTACAACTTTTGTAATGGGCTGAATGGCTATGGCTACAATACTGGTAATATATGTGATGTATTACTGTTGTATTTACTCACATGAGCTGGGGTGTTCGTGTTGTAAATTTTTATATTCATGGTAAGGAGTGATGGTTGGTCACTAATATTGAAGGTAAGTCTATGTTTCTAGATCATACCAAAAGCAAATACACTGTATTCCATTGATGGAAATAAAATGAAATAAACTAAAAGTCCACTATGTCATTGTTTTATTTGTACTCAATTCATTGTCAGAGTGTAGGTGTGTGATGGCGTCCGAGTGGTTGTTAGTATACTGCAAATAGTGCAGGGGAATGGAACATGGGAGATGTTTTACGTTCAAATTCGTGGGTACGGTGTTATAGGTATAGTTTCTGGATTACAGGAATGTTCGGGATTCATTTCTTAAAGTGGGGTTGGTAACAGGGGATAAGGGATTTATATGAAGGGGCTAAACACGAAGCCCTCATTGAGTCCAAGTGGATTTAATGTTCCCAAGGTATAAATCCATCTGGCTTCGATCTTTAATAGCTCATTGTCCCAGTCCCCACGTCTTATTCCTGGAGAAAATTGATCTATCCCCATGAAGGTCATGGCTTTAAGGTCTCCAGGTTGGCACCTGTTGGCATGATTGGCCACTGGAGTATCTAGCTTATTCCGGATAGAGCCCACATGTTCGAGTATCCGTATTTTGAGTGGGCGGCGGGTTTTGCCCACGTACTTTTTCCCACATTTGCATGTTCCCATGTAAATTACTCCCACTGTATTGCAGTTGATAAATTTGCGTATATCGAAATGCTTTCTGTTGTTGTGATTACTGAAGGTTTTGGAAACTGTCATATACTGACAGGCCTTGCACCTTTGGCAATGGTACAACATCCACCCACCCAGCTCTAGGTGGGTAACAATTGAACACAGTCACGTGCTGTTGCAATACAGTACATCGTTTAATTACGTTTTAACACCCATTTTTTTATTCTTGGCATCAATAAAGTATTTTAAATTTACAATTATACATTTGTTTGTGATTGAGTGCTGGAAGACTGGGTTCTTTTTTCTCCTATCTAAAACCCTCTCCTGCCTTAAACCTTTTTCACTAACTGCCCCACACCTCTGGAATGCCCTTCCCCTCAGTTCCCGACTAGCACCCTCTCTATCCACCTTTAAGACCCAACTTAAGACACACTTGCTTAAAGAAGCATATGAATAGCTCTGGGTATATTCTGAACACGATACATAAAGCTTGGCCCCCTGCAGACGCACTTACCAGAACTCCCTCCTACTGTCTCTGTACGTTCTCCCTACCTACCAATCAGACTGTAAGCTCCTCGGGGCAGGGACTCCTCTTCCTTAATGTTACTTTAATGCCTGAAGCACTTATTCCCATGATGTTATTCATATTATCTGTTATTTATTTGATTACCATGTGTATTACTACTGTGAAGCGCTATGTACATTATCGGCGCTATATAAATTAAGACATAAAATACAATAAGAATGATACAAATAACCTGCATTTAAAACGTTATAACATTTTATCCTTTTAAAATGCTCGTTTTATGCACCATAAACTAAAGTCAATTTTCATTGGGATTTAGCGTAACACAGATACACGTGTGCACTTATATGTGAACGTGTTAGTCACTGGTTATGCCTAAACATGCCTGGCTTTAGAGATAGGTCTCTCCCCTGTGTGTGTCCTCGTGAGTGTTCAGGCTGGATAACTGACCAAATCCTTTCCCACATTCTCCACATACATGCGGTCTCTCCCCTGTGTGTGTGTCCTCTTGTGTATGTTCAGGTGGGAAAACCGATGAAATCCCTTCCCACATTCCCCACATACATGCGGTCTCTCCCCTGTGTGTTCCTTCTTCTGTCTGGCCAGGTTGGATAAGTCACTAAATCCGTTCCCACATTCCCCACATACATATGGTCTCTCCCCTGTGTGTGTCCTCGTGTGTGTGTTCAGGTGGGATAACACACTAAATCCCTTCCCACATTCTCCACATACATGCGGTCACTCCCCTGTGTGTGTCCTCTTGTGTATGTTCAGGTGGGAAAACAGATGAAATCCCTTCCCACATTCCCCACATACATGCGGTCTCTCCCCTGTGTGTTCCTTCTTGTGTCTGGCCAGGTTGGATAAGTCACTAAATCCGTTCCCACATTCCCCACATACATATGGTCTCTCCCCTGTGTGTGTCCTCGTGTGTGTGTGTTCAGGTGGGATAACACACTAAATCCCTTCCCACATTCCCCACATACATGCGGTCTCTCCGCTGTGTGTCCCTTCTTGTGTCTGTTCAGGCTGGATAAGTCACTGAATCCCTTCCCACATTCCATACATACTGTACATGCGGTCTCTCCCCTGTGTGTGTCCTCTCGTGCGTGTTCAGGGTGGATAACCGACTAAATCCCTTCCCACATTCCCCACATACATGCGGTCTCTCCCCTGTGTGTTCCTTCTTGTGTCTGGCCAGGTTGGATAAGTCACTAAATCCCTTCCCACATTCCCCACATACATACGGTCTCTCCCCTGTGTGTGTCCTCGTGTGTGTGTTCAGGTGGTATAACACACTAAATCCCTTCCCACATTCCCCACATACATGCGGTCTCTCCCCTGTGTGTGACATCTTGTGTGTGTTCAGGTTGGATAACACACTAAATCCCTTCCCACATTCCCCACATACATGCGGTCTCTCCCCTGTGTGTGTCCTCTTGTGTGTGTTCAGGTGGGATACGTGACTAAATCCCTTCCCACATTCCCCACATACATACGGTCTCTCCCCTGTGTGTGACCTCTTGTGTGTGTTCAGGCTGGATAACTGACTAAATCCCTTCCCACATTCCCCACAGACATGTGGTCTCTCCCCTGTGTGTATCCTCATGTGTGTGTTCAGGTGGGATAACACACTAAATCCCTTCCCACATTCCCTACATACATGCGGTCTCTCCCCTGTGTGTATCCTCATGTGTGTGTTCAGGTGGGATAACACACTAAATCCCTTCCCACATTCCCTACATACATGCGGTCTCTCCCCTGTGTGTGTCCTCTCGTGTGTGTTCAGGTGAGATAACACACTAAATCCCTTCCCACATTCCCCACATACATGCGGTCTCTCCCCTGTGTGTATCCTCTTGTGTATGTTCAAATTGGCTAACCGACTAAATCCCTTCCCACATTCCCCACATACATGTGGTCTCTCCCCTGCGTGTGTCCTCTTGTGTCTGTTCAGGTGGTATAACACACTAAATCCCTTCCCACATTCCCCACATACATGCGGTCTCTCCCCTGTGTGTGTCCTCTTGTGTCTGTTCAGGTGGTATAACACACTAAATCCCTTCCCACATTCCCCACATACATGCGGTCTCTCCCCTGTGTGTGACATCTTGTGTGTGTTCAGGTTGGATAACACACTAAATCCCTTCCCACATTCCCCACATACATGCGGTCTCTCCCCTGTGTGTGTCCTCTTGTGTGTGTTCAGGCTGGATAACACACTAAATCCCTTCCCACATTCCCTACATACATGCGGTCTCTCCCCTGTGTGTGTCCTCTCGTGTGTGTTCAGGTGAGATAACACACTAAATCCCTTCCCACATTCCCCACATACATGCGGTCTCTCCCCTGTATGTATCCTCTTGTGTATGTTCAAATTGGCTAACCGACTAAATCCCTTCCCACATTCCCCACATACATGTGGTCTCTCCCCTGTGTGTGTCCTCTTCTGTAGGATCTGATCTGATAACCAAGTCAGACTCTTCCCACTTTCTCCAAGATCTTTTCCTTTGGCAGCTGCTAATATATATCTTTTGGGATGAGAAGCAGTTACATTGTTTATTAATTGCATTGACGGGTTGAAAGATGCATTTTCTGTCCTATTTATTAGAATGTTGCAAGATTGTTCTGTCCTCATCTTTTCCATATACTCAGCTGGGTGTTTGAACTTCAGATGTTTGAGGAGGTAATCCGGACTGCTAAAAGCAACCTTGCAGTGTTGGCATGGGTGGGTTATTGGTGCTTGGCTTTGTACTAGATGAGACAAAAAAGTCACTGTTACACAAACTGTCTTACAAAAGGCCATGCAGGAGAGGTAAGTTGGCATATCACAAAAAGTTCAGGATGAAAGTAAACTGTAGACGTACATTGTAAAAATGAAGGGTTTAGCACAACATGTGCAGCATTAGGGCCGGAGAGCAGATGTAGTGGATCATACATTTAAAGTAGATCATAATATTTAAAAGGAAATCTCAGTAGCTGCAAAACACCAATTAAAGTGGAAGAAATCTTGTCAAATCCTTTGATAGATAGTAAGTCGATAGTTTCAGTTGTGAAGGTATGATTAAAAATGTTTGTACAATTAATAGAAAACGTGTCTCATTAGAAGCTCACATATCAGTCACCGGGTGTTCCCGTTACCGCACCATGTACCAGGTCTCTAATAGTTATAGGATGACCAACTTTCTGCTAAATATCCATTGTTAGATCAGGAACCAAATGCCCAATTATTGTATTTGACATCACAGATGTTATTCAGACTTAATTAAGTTATACCTTTTTTAATACAATTGTTTAAAAGTTAAAAAAATTTTAGGGAACAAGGAGTCTGTACTTGTGTTACTGATTTTCCCCCATACAAACATTGCATGCGATCGGATAATGGCCAGTAACCCTTTCCCTTCTCTGCACAAAAAAAAAATCCCCTGTTCAGGGAAAAAAACAAAAAAAAAAAAAAAAAACAAATCGAAAAATAAAAATTCGTAGCTGATTGGCTGTGACGCAGGATGGAGTTGCCAGGACTTCTAACCGCCCTTTCTGCATGGGTAAGTAATGGGGGGGGGGGGAGGGGTTGAGTGCGGGCGTGTCTGTTGCTCCTCTTCCTCCTCATATCCTCCTGTATAATTGTGTCAACTCCTATAATTTACAATTTACTGATCCGGTCATGGAGGTGTTTGGACAGATTCTTCAGGTGGGGGGAATTTAATGCACTTTAAATATTTATATACTGTATATACTGATACATTCTTTCCCCTCTCTCCGGTGCTCCCGCTACCCCGCGCGGTTCGGAACATACTGTAAAAGCCGGGGGTTTCCCCCCCCCCCCTCCGGTCCGCGCGGGTCACATACTGTACTGTCCGGGATGTTTCTTACCCCCCTCCCCCCTCCGGTGTTCCCGCTGCCCGCGCGGGTCACATACTGTACTGGCCGGGGTGTTTCTCGCCCCCCCCCCCCCTCCGGTGTTCCTGCTGCCAGCGCGGGCCACATACTGTACTGGCCGGGGTGTTTCTCAACCCCCACCCCTCCGGTGTTCCCACTGCCCGCGCGGGTCACGTAGTGGCCGGGGTGTTTCTCGCCCCCCCCCCCCCTCCGATGTTCCTGCTGTCCGCGCGGGTTGGAACATGCTGTAGTGGCCGGGGTGTTTCTTTCCCCCCCCCCCCCCCCCCCCTCCTGTGTTCCCGCTGCCCGCGCGGGTCTGAAGATGTTGCAGTTGCCAGTGATTCTCTCTCCTCGGTGCTCGGGCGGGCGGAAGTAGCGGGGTGTTTCTCCCCTCTGGCGCACGTCCCTTCCCGTGTGTGTGTATGGGTATGAGAGAGAATGTGTGTGTGCAGGACACCAGAATGTGTGTGCAGGACACCAGAATGTGTGTGCAGGACACCCCCCAGTCAGTCACCCCCCCTCCACCAGTCAGTCAAAAGTCTCTCTGTCCTCTCTGTCTCTCTCCCCTCTCTGTCTCTCTCCCCTCTCTGTCTCTCTCCCCTCTCTGTCTCTCTCCCCTCTCTGTCTCTGCCTCACACTCTCGATCTGGATATCTTTTTTACCCTGTATATCTTAACTGCCCTATACTACACCGAAATAACCTATACTGCTTTCTTCCAGATCTGACTCAAGCTTCACACGGGAGACATTGGTATCCTCCCTAACCCAGAAGACAGGTAGGGAACATCTCCCCTCCAATGTATAACATTGCGGGAATGAGAGTACCTGGACATTGAAGGACTGCGGATCAGGTAAGATCCCAGGCGGGATTGCTGCTTTAAATATTGTGAAGCGGGGGCATCCAGACACTGGTTAAGGGGTGCTGGAAACTAGTCATTCACGTCTGGCTTTTTTTTCTAGATCCGACATTTATACACACACACACACACACACACACACACACACGTAACAAGGACTAATTGTAGTATAATGTGTAATACAATAAATAAACCTATGTCAAAAACGAATGTTCTTACTAGGAATTTATTCAATTTATTTTATTTATGTATTTTTTTAAAAAGCGGGGGCGGGACTAGGTGGCGAGTAGATTTTTTTGGTTCGGCGAGTAGATTTTTGGGTGATTTGTCAAGCACTGTATATATATATAGATATATATGCCCCACACTGATGAGACCCATTAAGGTCAAAACAGCTGTCTGTGGGTGGTTTTCTGGGTATGCACCTTAACCCTGGCTGTGCTCAAAGCTGTGACCATGCAGCAAGCTTAAGCCTATAGGGAACCATGTTAAAAATGGTTTTTGAAGCAAAAAGTGGCACTGTGTGCTCATTTGCATGTCATTTCCCAGAATCCCTTGCTGCAGTGGAAGTGCTGTGTGCTGGGTGATAATGGGGAAAGGTGGGGTTGCAGACCTGCCTAAGATATGCAGATGAGCATACAGTTGTATTTACATTTGTATATATATATATTGGAACAGGATGAACGGCAGAAATACCGCAAATATTTTAACACCTACTGCAGCCCTGTCTTTTCTATGTATATAATGGCCAATATACTGCCCATTATATACATAGGCAAGATAAGCTAAACCAACATGGAATAGATGATAAAATAGTTATTAAAATACATTACAGTACATGTTAACCCCTTAATAGTCCACGGGTCAACAAGTCACCGGTTTCTGCTGCTAGCTGCTCCAGGGGAGGTTAACTCCCTGTAGGCTGGAAAGCACCTTTTGTAGCACCACATTTTAGCACTACTAAGGGGTTAACATGTACTGTAATGTATTTTAATAACTATTTTATCATCTATTCCATGTTGGTTTAGCTTATCTTGCCTATGTATATAATGGGCAGTATATTGGCCATTATATACATAGAAAAGACAGGGCTGCAGTAGGTGTTAAAATATTTGCGGTATTTCTGCCGTTCATCCTGTTCCAATAAATATCGGAACTTGACGTATGGCCTTTTTACTTGAAAATGTGATATTATGCCTGTTTTGTATCGGATTTGATGCTTTTAACGGGTCCAATTAAAAGTGCTTTCTTTTTGGCGTTGCAACGCTGATTCATTGTATGATAATAATAATAAGGCACTTTTTTATTGGCGTAAATACGGCATTTTTGGTTACTGCAGCTTGATGTATCCGGCCCTTTGACTCAAGTCAGGTTTAGTGATATTAAGTTCTAGTTGACCTGTAATGGTGTATGCAGATCTATCAATATTTACAATTCAACATCAGTAATAAGACAATAGAGATGTAAAAACCATAAAACACACACATTCCTGATTACCTGGTGCTGGCGCGTTACTTTTCTACAGCGTACCCCACTTCATACCAAGCTCTTTCCCATATTCATCTCCATACCAGAGCAGGAGCTCTGTGTGTGGGGGGAGGTCTGTGCAGGTTCTATAGTAGATTTTCCTGTGGTAATGCAACGCCACAAGGTTCTGTTCTTCCTCGTTTCTCACACAATTTACAAACCTAAAATTGGGACAGTTAGTGAGGTCTCAAAGTAATGTCTATTTTATAAAAGAAGAGCTGAAAAAAGATACAAGTTGTTAATAGTTACATAGTTATATAGTAGATGAGGTTGAAAAAATACATACGTCCATCAAGTTCAACCTATGCTAAATTTAGAGAACAGATACTTTATCCTATATCTATACTTACTTATTGATCCAGAGGAAGGCAAACAAAAAACCCCAGTGACATACCATCCAATGATATATCATAAGGGAAAAAATACATTCCTTCCCGACTCCAGGAATTGGCAATCGGATTACTCCCTGGATCAACATCCTTCCCATGTTTCACAGTCTCCATGGGTAATGAATTCCACATTTTAACTGCCCTTACTGTAAAGAACCCTTTCCTTTGTTGCTGGTGAAATCTCATTTTCTCCACCCTCAAGGGATGACCCAAGTCCTCTGTACTGTCCTTGGGATAAATAGTTCTTTTGAAAGCTCTCTGTACTGTCCTCGAATATATTTGTATATAGTTATCATATCCCCTCCTAGACGCCTCTTTTATAATGTAAATACTGTAGATCTAATTTAGCTAGCCTCTCCTCAAAAGTTAGATTGTCCATCCCCTTTATTAATTTGGTGGCTCTTCTCTGCACTCTCTAGTTCCATAATGTCTTTACTAAGGAGTGGTACCCAAAATTGGACTCCATATTCAAGGTTTGGTCTTACTAATCTATACTATATTTCTAAGTTAGATTCCGTTTGTTTGTTTGTTTGTCCGAAGCATCGAAATCTCACAAATGGCACGACGTAGATGTCCTGGCAGCGAGGGGAGATGCGGCAGCAGCGCGGGGAGATGTGCCGGCAGCAGGGGGGGGGGTGAGGGGGCGGGGAGATGTGCCGGCAGCCGGGGGAGACACAGACACACACACAGAAAGACACACACAGACACACACAGAGACAAATCTTCCCCCGCTCTACATCTCCCTCCCCCTCCTCCCTAAAAACCTGTTTGTCCTCGCCGATATTAAAAAACAGACCAAAAATATTGTCTACTCACAGGTGTTGAAGGATTAAAATAAATAACTTTCACATTAAAAAAATTTTTAATACAATGTATTCAATATTATATTCTTGCTTCCCAAATGCATAACCTAACATTTATCTGTATTAACATGTTCTGCCCTTTACCTGCCCAAGTTTCCAGTCTCTCCAAGTCCTTCTGGAGAGAAATTACATCCTGCTCTGATTCTACTACCTTACACAATTAAGTATCATCTGCAAGATGGAGACTTTGCTCTCGATGACAACCTCAAGGTCATTACTAAACAAGTTAAAAAGCAGGGGTCGCAGTACCAATACCTGAGGTACTCCACTCATGACCTTAGCCCAACCTGCAATAGTTCCATTTATGACAACCCTCTGTTGTCTATCCATCAACTAAATTTCAATCCAGGTGCATATATTTGCTTTATTTTGTGCACCAACCTTGTGTGTGGAACCATATCAAAAGCCTTGGCAAAATCTAAGTAGACCACATCAACTGCATTACCCTGGTCTAAATTCCTACTTACCTCCTCAAAGAAACAAATAAGGTTAGTTTGGCATGATCTATCCTTCATAAATCCATGCTTACTAATTTTGTTTTCCATTAGGTATTCCTGAATATTATGCCGTATTAAATCTTCAAGTAGCTTCCCCACTATTGAAGTCAGGCTTACAGGTCTATAAATTCCCCGGTTTTGATCTAGCTCCCTTTTTAAATAAAGGCATCACATCTGCTTTACGCCAATCTTGTGGTACTGAGCCTTGGGACATGGACTCCTTGAATATTAAATGTAATGGTTTGGCTATTACTGAGCTTAACTTGTTGAGAACTCTTGGATGTATGCCATCGGGGCCAGGTGCCTTATTTACTTTAATTTTTTCAAGCCGCTTATGAACTTCTTCCTCAGTTAACCAATTGTTCATTAATATGAAGGTTGTGGCTTCCTCCTGCAGCACTACTATTGAACTTGATTCTTCCCTGGTAAACACAGAGGCAAAGAATTTGTTTAATACCTCTGCTTTTTCATTATCTCCAATAATCTGCCTACTATATTTTATTTTCTCATTAAGGTACTTAAAGAACTTTTTAGGGTTCATCTTACTTTCTATTGCAATCCTTTTTTCATTATCCATTTTTGCTAATTTTATTGCCCTTTTGCAGTTTTTGTTACATTCCTTATAATTCTGATACAATGTCTCCGTCCCTTCTGACTTAAAGAATCTTAACGCCTTCCTCTTCTTGTCCATTTCCTCCCCTACCTGTTTATTTAGCCACATTGGTTTTGACTTATTTATTTTATACTTATTACCCAAAGGTATACACTGATGAGTGTGCTTTTCTAACAATATTTAATTACTGCCCATTTATCTTCTACATTTTTCCCTGAACAAACTTAATCCCAATGTAACCTTGTTGAACCCAAGTTATCTGTTTTTTGATCCTTTATTTAACACTAGCTGAGAGACCCGGCGTTGCCCGGGAGTACAATTTCCTGCTCCCCCCCTCTCTCCACTCCCCCTGTCAGTTTCTGCGCTCCCCCTCTCTGTTTGTGTTCCCCCCCCCCCCTACACACACACACACACACACACACACACGGTCCCCCACACACACTGTCGTCCCCCAACACACACACACTGTCCCCCCCCCCCACACACACACTGTCGTCCCCCCCCCCCCCCACACACACACTGTCGTCGTCCCCCCATACGCACTGTCGTCCTTCCCACCACACACACGCACACACACTGTCCCCCCCACACACACACACACACACACACAGTCCCCCCCACACACATTTCCCCCCCACACACACACTGTGGTCCCCCACATACACACTGCCCCCCCAACACGCACTGTCGTTCCCCCCCACACACACACACACACACACTGCCCACCCACACACACTGTCGTTCCCCCCCACATACACTGCCCCCCCCACACACACACACTGTCCCCCCCAACACTGTCCATCCCCCCCCCACACACTGTCCGTCCCCCTCCCCCCACACACACACAAAGCCCCCTCCCCTATTACAGGACCACAAAGCCCCCTCCCCTGTATTCTTCCGAAGGTACGGACCACAAAGCCCCCTCCCCTCTGCCAGGACTCACAGCACCGCTCCTCTCTCCCACACTCCTCCGATTGTCGCGCGCCTAGCCCTTCTCTGCTCTCCCTCCTCCCGTCCGGGGAGTGCTGCGCATGTACTGTACCCCCTCTCTGCACCTGTGAGCGCGAGCTACCGGGAAGCTTGCAGCTAAGGTGCGGGGCCTGTCCAGCTTAGGGGGGAGAGTGACAGCCACCAGGAGAGGGGAAGGTGAGCTGCGGTCCGGCTGACGGGGGAGAGTGACAGCCACCGGGAGAGGGGGGGTGGTGTGTGTGTGTGCTCTCTCACAGTGTGCGGTGTTGGTCAGAGGCGCACGCGGTCATGGTGTGAGGAGAGTGTGCGTGTGTGTCTCTTCTCCCTGCCTGGCTCCTCCCTGCCTGGCCCGCAGGCCAATGAGCTGTCCAGCAGACATACACACACGAACATTATTTGAGACTTATATATAGATGAGACCATGTTATGATCACTGTTACCCAAATATTCCAGGACTTGAATATTTGACATTACTTCTACCTTGTTTGATATTGCCAAATCCAGTACTGCCCCTCTCCTTGTTGGATCCTCAATAATTTGGGTCATATAATTGTCTTTAAGCACTCCCAAAAAACTGTTTCCTTTTGCTGTAATGCTAATCTCATTGCCCCAGTCTACGTCTGGATAATTAAAATCACCCATTATGCAAACATGACCTAGTTTTGATGCCTTCTCCATTTGCAACAGTATTTTAGCTTCCTCAATCCCCAGATATTTGGTGGTTTATAGCAGGGGTGCACAAACTTATCTTCATGCGTCCCCCATCTCCTCTCCCCTCCGGCTTGCGCCCCATACCCCCGCACGGCCCCGGCGTCAAATTACGTTGCAGGGTCGTGTGTCGTTACGTTGCGGGGCCTCTCTAACACCCGCGGGCCCCCAGACAATCTAGCGCCCCCACTTTGCGCACCGCTGGTTTATAGCATATCTCTACAAACATTTTCTTTGTATATTTACCTCGGCTGAATTTCTATCCACAAGGTCTCTACATAATTTTAGATCCAGTTTAACATATAAAGCATACTTCACCTTCTCTTCTATACACACATACACACACACGCAAATATATGTTGAACAATTTTATTAAAACAGGGCAAGCAAATTCCCTGATGTATTGATATATTACGAAGATAAAAAACAATGGTACAATGTATAAGAAACAAATATAGCCAATTATAAGCTGTATTTCAGTAAATAGAGGGAGGGGGAGAGGGGGGCGTCCGGACACTCACCGCAGAGGGGGGATCCTGCCTGACTCTCCCGGCCCCTCCCAGCTGCTGCATGTGGGGGAGACGCTGCTGCTGCTGCTGCTCTCTGCCCGGCTGAGAAGGGATTGCTTCCTGCTGCTCAAGCGCCTCCGGTCTAGAGCGATCACGTGACCAGCAGCAGCCAATCACAGCAATAATAATAACCAGCAGCAGAGGGGTTAATGTTAAAGGGGATGAGACCTATGGTTTGAAGGGTAATGCTGCACTCCCCAAGGGAAAAAATATGATATCAATACCGGTGCTCCTGGTCAGGAATCTCTGCTAGGTTCTCCCAATATCATGTATGAAAGGAAAAGCCTGGGCACTGCGGATTTCTGCATAGAAAATGTATTAGCCAATAGTTGACGTTTCGCCCTCATGGGCCTTTCTCAAAAGCAAAAGGCATAATGAATAAATAACATGTGAAAAGTTCCATATATAGACCCCACCACAAGTCTCCTTAATTGTCTCTGATTGATGTAATTATCTTCCTTAAGTCTCAATCCATCTTTCTGATGATGCACAAGGCTGATATAGTCTCATTTGCTCCAAAATCTCCTCCAAATCCCGCGATGTTATGATGTCATCAGTAGGTTCCTGTCCTCACGTTGTCCTGCCGTCTCTGCTCTCCATTTTGCCATTCTGATGATGTAATTCTTTCCTTCATCCATTCCAGTAGTGGGGCGGTGCTTATCATTCACTCCTCCTTCCACATTCATTGGCAAGTGATGTCATCAGTAACCGGAGTCGCTGTACTTCTTTCCCTGTGAGGTTTATCAGTACACAAGAAAGAGACTTAGAAAATGTCTGTTTTAACCCTATGAGTGAATCGGAAGGCACAGGCTGCAATGTATATTCCAATTAAAAATTAAAATCTGTATTTTAATTTTAAAATACTTAAAAAAAAAAAAACTCCAGAGGTGTGTATGTTATTTTATACCCCATATGAACGAAAGGCAAACATACAAACCAATACACCAATCAGAGAACTCCAACAGCAGCAGGTAAAGAATCATCGTTCAGTAAGAAAACAGCCTAAGGATAAATTATCGTTTAGCCCTCTTGGAAAAACTGTATCCAACGTGAATATCCAATAAGCCTCACGTTGCAATAAAAATATATCTTTATCCATACCTGTCATGCTGTTTTTACCTGTTCTATACCCATTACTTTAAGTGAGGTCACTAAATGCCTGAACTCCCTGCTGTGTTTTATTAATTCTGTTTCTGCATTATTAATCTTGCTTTTATGCTCAATATATCGCGTTTTGAGCATACTTTTAGTCTTGCCAATGTAGCTGTAACGGGTTTTCCACCCCACCCAATCGCATATATAGTGTGGGTGAGTAGAACATGCGGTGTTACCGGTGTGGTGCGTATACCTGCAGGCTCACAGGAGGTCTGAGCCTCCGCTAGTGAGAGCCTGGGGTGAATCCTCTGGAACGGATCTTCTTTCAGCGCCTCCACCTATGTAGGATTCTAGGGAAGTGTAGAATGACCCTACATAGGAACCCAATCAGAAACCACACACACAGTGATTATATACTAATGACTTTACTAACATGTATTATAATAACCTGTGTCTCTCTCACAAGGAGACACTAACAGTGACGTCTCGCAGGACGATTCCCCGACACCAGGTGATCCCACCCAGTGTCCCAAGAACCCCACCCAATGTCCCGTACTCCTACAGAGATAGTCAATGGGTGACTGCGCAGTCACTAAGAACCTCTAGGCCTGTTGGTGCACATATGATGGTATAATACCTGCCGAGCACTCCGGTGCTCGGGTCAGCAACAATCTTCTCAAAGGGTCAGACGTGTGATGAATCCGTCTGATCCTCCAACCGAACTCCTTGCCCGTGCGCAGACCGCCAGGGCGGTCTCCCTCTGGAATAGTCTGTAATGTAATGGGTCCGAACCACTTTACAGGAACTGCAGCGTCCGCTGAGTCCCTAACTAACACTTGGTACTAACGTGGCAGGAACCCTAACCTAGGGCCTGTCCCTGTAGTACAGCAACCTGTAGTGGCTTGGGGAACTCCTATGGCCGGTAGGGGGTAATGACCTGTCCCACTCCCCTAACTACCCAAGTCCCTTCAGCCTCACTACTTTCTAACTAGTCCCAGCGCCTACAGCAGCAAGCTGTAGCTCACTGGAGGCTGCAGCCAACGTGCTGCGCAACAAGGTGCCTGCCTGTCAGACCTCACAGCACTGCCCGCTGTGACTCTGACAAGGCAGCACTCCAAACTAGGGGCCGCGTCCCTCTCTAGGACCTCCCTAAGCAGTTACCCACCCAACTAGTGGGGAGTTGGGGCCTACCTGGGGTGTAGGTACCTATATGGGGCAGAAGCTGCACTCGCTCCCCGCACCCTTCCTTCCCTACAGCTCCCTGACTCCAACTCTCTTAACTGCAGACTTCCTTTTTCCAGCTCCCACTAATGTAAGTGGCAGGGTCCCTAACCTGAGGGCTGCCCCTGGCAACACTCACCTTACTGGGGAGCTGAGCTATCTTGGACCAAGGGGGTGCTGGCCTAATACAGAGAGTCCCTCTCTCCTGTACCCTACCTCCTTCCCTTGTCTGCTCCGGTCTCTGACTGACTAACGTGGCCTCAGCGCGCGAAATGTATCCACTTGCTTTCTGAGGCTTCCTAAGCCCTATTGGCTCCCTGGGGTCACATGGGGTACGCAGAGGCTCATGGGATCTGTAGTCCCTCTCTAGAGCCTCTCCTAACTGGCTACAGCTTCGCGGGCTTTCTCTTCCCTCTCCTGCGCCTGCGCAAGCTTTATGGGGCAGCCTCAACATCTCCCTGATTTTCCCTGCTCTCGCGCGAGCTATCTGGGGGCCTTTCGCGCTAACGCTACCACTGCGCATGCGCGAACCGGCGCCCTGCTCTATGAGCCGCCGGGGCCGTGACAACGCGATCGCGGCCTTAGCGACGGCCCGATCGCGTCCCGGCAACTGGCCTGCACTAGGGGGCAATGCGCTACTCCATGCTCCGGCCCTACACTTGCGCGACCACTGCGCATGCGTGAGCTAACTCGCAATGGCGGCGCCCTCTCCACCCGGCTCCGAGAGCGCCGGGATCTCCGTGATCTCCGGGATCTCCGAGCCGGGGCCTGACCGCCTTCACCTTGGCGATCGCCGCGCGGGGCCGACAGTGTACTTGGCGGCGCCCGCGATCGAATACCAGGTGAGGGGGGTGCTGTTCAGCAGGGGAGACCTGGCTACATAGCATAAGCCACATGGGCATGTGATCTTATAAATGACAGGCATAGTGGTGCAAGTGATCCTTCCTTTAATTTTATATTTCTTTCCACTCCTTGGATGGGTGAATTCTGTACCTGTATTAAAGCTGTTGCAGATTGAGCAATTGCAGCACCGATAGCACCCTGGCTTAGGGTTACCTAGAAAGTGGGGCGTAATATAAGCCTCCCTTCTGTCTGCACTAATCAGTAAATCCTTAAGATTTTGTCCCCTCTGATATGCAAATCTTGGTTGCAATCTGCAAACCTCTTTACGAGTACTATACTGTCACTATTCAGAATTTTCCAGTGTTTCAGAATGCTCTGTCTTAAGAACTCACTGGCAGTGGTGTACTTTGTCACAATCGTTATTCTCTCAGGATCATCCCGCCGCTGTTGAATCTGGGTGATAGGACGTGTGAATGCTTTCTCAACCGTTGACTTAGGCCTCGGATATAGTGGGCGCTTAGGTGCTGCTGCTCGCTCTCGCTTGCTGACGCTCGCTCTACCAGGAGCTTTTTGCTGTCCTGACAGAGGAGACAGCAAGCGCGCTTGGGAGGCGTGTATCACTGTGTGTGTGTGTCACTTGGTAGCTGTCAGTGTGTGTGTGTGTCACTTTGAAGTGGTCTGTGTGTTTGTGTGTCACTGGGGAACGTGTGTGTGTGTGTGTGTGTGTGTGTGTGTGTGTGTGTGTGTGTGTGTGTGTGTGTGTGTGTGTGTGTGTGTGTGTGTGTGTGTGTGTGTGTGTGTGTGTGTGTGTGTGTGTGTGTGACTGTGTGTGTGTGTGTGTGTGTGTGTGTGTGTGTGTGTGTGTGTGTGTGTGTGTGTGTGTGTGTGTGTGTGTGTGTGTGTGTGTGTGTGTGTGTGTGTGTATTATATAATATTTAAAAATGTAAAAAAAAATGACATGTTCTGAGAATAAATAATTTATTAACATTGTGCAACTTTGATAAATATATTCAAGCACACGCGCACACACACACACACACACACACACACACACACACACACACACACACACACACACACACACACACACACACACACACACACACACACACACACACACACACACACAATAATCTACTGTAACTGCTCTGCCATCTGTATACACACACACAAACACACACACATTATATATACACACACATATATATATACACACACACACACACACACACAATGCACACACACACAATGCACACACACACATACACACACGCATACACACACACACACACATGCATACACATACACACACACACACACAATGCGCACACGCACATACACACGCACATACATGCATACACATACACACACATGCATACACATACACACACATGCATACACATACACACACAAACAATGCGCACACACACATATGCACATGCACACATGCACACATGCACACACACACATGCACACACACATGCACACACACACATGCACACACACACACACACACATTATTATCTACCACTTTCGTAAGTAAAATTTGTGCTTGTGCTGTGTGTCACTAAACTGTGAGGAATCGGGGAACACGTCCTTTGTGACGTGTTCCTTCTTTACCTAAGGCTGCTGCTGCCTCTGCTACACTCTCCGCTCGTGCGCGCATCCCAGCTCTGATTACAGAGTGCGCGTGCACCCGCAGCTCTTCAATCCCTGCCACGGAGCTTGGCTCCGCCCCCGAATACGCCGTGCGGCCCTCACGCACGACGTGCGCACGTAATGACGTGCACCGATCCCCAGCTGCGTGTCAAGCATTATTAGTGCCTCTTGTCTCCTGCAGCCTATCCCAGCTTCCGCTGGGGCCGCGCCTCCGCTCATTGGTTCTGTCTGCCTACATATACCCTGCGCCTGCTCAGTCAGTGCTCAGCATTATTCGGTGTAGCCTCGCTGCCTCCTACAGTTGTGCCTTGCCTTGTTCCAGTCTTGTCTTTCAGAATAAGCTCTTGTGTACCGACCCGGCTTGTAAGTGGACCCCCTCTGGATATTGACCTCGGCTTACCCATGACTACGACAACTTCTCCAACCCCTGAACAGGGCTAACGGACCTGGACTATCCGACCATCTATAATCCCAGACCACGGCTAACGGACTTCTACGATTCCACTCTCTCCAATCCCATGACCAGCAAGTATACCAATTAACCCTCTCTCTCCAACCCAGACCCGGCAACGCTAGACAATTCGCCTTCCAAGCAAACTTTCGCTGCTGTGGGTGCGTGGCTTTGTACCTTCCCATCTCAGTGCCGGGGTCTTGCCTTGTTTGTGGGTAGCGCAAGCGTTACATAAACATACTTACTTCACCATATTTAGCTATTTTTCTTATTTCTAGGTCTCACCCCGCTTTGGATTCTACAGATTGGACTTTCATAATACCATATCCCTACAAGTGTTTATTCGTTTAAACATGGTTTACAGTGGTTTGCACCATTTGTTTTTTTTCTTTCCTTTATATTTACTGGAGTTGTGTGTTTCCTACACAGTGTGGCAGCATCCACTAGTATCCTTATAAATCTGTTTGTTTTTATATTTTGCACACCTTTATCTTTTCAATGTATTTTATACACACATTAGGTTGCTGCATTTGTAACACTTACCATTTATCACTATGGAGGAATATCAGTCTAGTATATTTAACATGAGGGCACTGAGAGGTTTTAATGTTTTTAATATCTTTGATGAAGACAAAATCATTGACAATACCTTAGTAGAAATTGACAACCTCTCTGATTAACTTTTTTGCACTTGAAAAGCTTCTTGTTAAGGATGTTAAAGATTCTTGGGATATTGTCACTTTAGAAAAGTACATTTCTGTTAAAAGAATTCCTAGCGGATTGAGACTATTTAAAACACCCAGTGTGGATACTACAAATGAGACATTCATTAATTAATGGAATCAACAATTGGATCATTGTTCGTTTGAATTAATCAAACTTTTGATTATTCATAGGAAACTGTAAGGAATCCGCTCCTGGGTTTTGCTGAAACCTTTTCCTTACAAAGCCTTGCAGCTTCTAGACAACTCCCCCCTTGTTTCTGCAATCAGCATCACCTGCTTCTGCAATTAGACTGCAGCCTGCTTCTTGCTGCCTCCTGGGCAGCTCTGCCTCATTGGCTGCCTGTTCTATTTAACTCCTGCCCCGCCCAACAGGAAGTTTCTGAACATAGACTTTCTAGTAACTGTGCTTGCGACAGCACCTCTGCTTGGCCTTCTTGCCATTGCTCCTAGTTACTGGCAGACTCCGCCGCGCCGCTGTGGTTACTCCTGCATATCCCTCGTGCAGAGGCCTGCATCGGTGTTCCTGTTACCTATCTGCATATCCCTCGTGCAGAGGCCTGCATCGGTGTTCCTATTACCTATCTGCATATCCCTCGGGCAGAGGCCTGCATCGGTGTTCCTGTTACCTGTCTGCATATCCCTCGGGCAGAGGCCTGCATCGGTGTTCCTGTTACCTATCTGCATATACCTCCTGCAGGGCCTACATCGGTGTTCCTGTTACCTATCTGCATATACCTCCTGCAGGGCCTGCATCGGTGTTCCTATTACCTATCTGCATATACCTCCTGCAGGGCCTGCATCGGTGTTCCTGTTACCTACAGTATCTGCATATACCTCCTGCAGAGGCCTGCATCGGTGTTCCTGTTACCTATCTGCATATCCCTCTTGCAGAGGCCTGCATCGGTGTTCCTATTACCTATCTGCATATACCTCCTGCAGGGCCTGCATCGGTGTTCCTATTACCTATCTGCATATACCTCGTGCAGAGGCCTGCATCGGTGTTCCTGTTACCTATCTGCATATACCTCGTGCAGAGGCCTGCATCGGTGTTCCTATTACCTATCTGCATATCCCTCGTGCAGAGGCCTGCATCGGTGTTCCTATTACCTATCTGCATATACCTCGTGCAGAGGCCTGCATCGGTGTTCCTGTTACCTATCTGCATATACCTCGTGCAGAGGCCTGCATCGGTGTTCCTGTTACCTATCTGCATATACCTCCTGCAGAGGCCTGCATCGGTGTTCCTGTTACCTATCTGCATATCCCTCCTGCAGAGGCCTGCATCGGTGTTCCTATTACCTATCTGCATATCCCTCCTGCAGAGGCCTGCATCGGTGTTCCTGTTACCTATCTGCATATCCCTCGTGCAGAGGCCTGCATCGGTGTTCCTGTTACCTATCTGCATATACCTCCTGCAGAGGCCTGCATCAGTGTTCCTATTACCTATCTGCATATACCTCCTGCAGAGGCCTGCATCAGTGTTTCTGTTACCTATCTGCATATCCATCTTGCAGAGGCCTGCATCGGTGTTCCTGTTACCTATCTGCATATACCTCCTGCAGAGGCCTGCATCGGTGTTCCTGTTACCTATCTGTATATACCTCCTGCAGAGGCCTGCATCGGTGTTCCTGTTACCTATCTGTATATCCCTCCTGCAGAGGCCTGCATCGGTGTTCCTATTACCTATCTGCATATCCCTCGTGCAGAGGCCTGCATCGTGTTCCTATTACCTATCTGCATAGCCCTCTTGCAGAGGCCTGCATCGGTGTTCCTGTTACCTATCTGCATATACCTCCTGCAGAGGCCTGCATCGTGTTCCTGTTACCTATCTGCATATCCCTCCTGCAGGGCCTGCATCGGTGTTCCTATTTCCTATCTGCATATACCTCCTGCAGAGGCCTGCATCGTGTTCCTGTTACCTATCTGCATATACCTCCTGCAGGGCCTGCATCGGTGTTCCTGTTACCTATCTGCATATACCTCCTGCAGAGGCCTGCATCGTGTTCCTGTTACCTATCTGCATATCCCTCTTGCAGAGGCCTGCACCGGTGTTCCTGTTACCTATCTGCATATCCCTCGTGCAGAGGCCTGCATCGGTGTTCCTATTACCTATCTGGATATCCCTCGTGCAGAGGCCTGCATCGGTGTTCCTGTTACCTATCTGCATATACCTCCTGCAGGGCCTGCATCAGTGTTCCTGTTACCTATCTGCATATCCCTCGTGCAGAGGCCTGCATCGGTGTTGATATTATCTATCTGCATATACCTCCTGCAGGGCCTGCATCGGTGTTCCTATTACCTATCTGCATAGCCCTCTTGCAGAGGCCTGCATCGGTGTTCCTATTACCTATCTGCATATACCTCCTGCAGAGGCCTGCATCGGTGTTCCTGTTACCTATCTGCATATACCTCCTGCAGAGGCCTGCATCGGTGTTCCTATTACCTATCTGCATATACCTCCTGCAGAGGCCTGCATCGGTGTTCCTGTTACCTATCTGCATATCCCTCGGGCAGAGGCCTGCATCGGTGTTCCTGTTACCTATCTGCATATACCTCCTGCAGGGCCTGCATCGTGTTCCTGTTACCTATCTGCATATCCCTCTTGCAGAGGCCTGCATCAGTGTTCCTGTTACCTATCTGCATATACATCCTGCAGAGGCCTGCATCGGTGTTCCTATTACCTATCTGCATATACCTCCTGCAGGGCCTGCATCGGTGTTCCTGTTACCTGCTGCATATACATCCTGCAGGGCCTGCATCGGTGTTCCTGTTACCTATCTGCATATACCTCCTGCAGGGCCTGCATCGGTGTTCCTATTACCTATCTGCATATACCCCCTGCAGGGCTTGCATCGGTGTTCCTGTTACCTGCTGCAATCTCCTGCTTCCAGTGGCCTCCACTACTCACAGCTGTACCCGGCTAGGGAGTGCTGTTTTGTGCTGAAGCACTGGATCCCCTGTTCCTTTCTACGTTGAAGCACCTTTGCTCAAGCATCCTGTTGCCGAACCCCAGCATGGATATCGTTTACCCAGCCTTCTCTAATCCTGACCCCGGCTTGTGCACGGATTCTCCTGCCTTCTCCAGTCCTGACTCGGCTATGTTTGACCACGGAATTTGCAACCCGGATCCGGCTTCGTGGTCTAAGGTCGGTGTATATCTATCCCCACCTCAACCCCGTGGTCCGGTCCAGGTCGGTGGTGAGCACGTACGTTACAGAAACAATCATTAGCCAATGTTGAGGTTGAAATCAAGAAATTACAAACTAAAATGGAAACCAAATCCTCACATGAAGAATACAAAAGATTTGAGAACATTCTTAAAAGTAAGATTGACACTTTAGAAAAGGAGGCAATAGTTTATTTTTTTTTAGGAGAGACCAAGAGGACTACCATAACAAATGTTATAGAAGTTGGAAAGATAGAGCACAGTCTGCCCAAAGACTGTTTAAGGTAGACAATGCTCCGTATAGAAAGGAACCAGCTTTTCATCAAGAGATACAACGCACCACTTTAACCCCAACGTACGTGTGTACACACACACACACACACACACACTTATTAAGGTTATGGTGGGTAAAAAAAGTGACAAAAACCCTCCACAGTAAAGCATATAGCAACTGTAAATATTACTGTATGCTCATTTGCATGTCTTAGACAGGTCTGCAACCCTGTCTTTCCCCATTATCGCCCAGCACACAGCGTTTCCACTGCAGCAAGGGATTCTGGGAAATGACATGCAAATGAGCACACAGTGCCACCTTTTGTCTCAAGCTCGTATTACACAAGCAAATCCTCAAGCCAATGCATACTATTTTAAACACAGCTTTTAGACAGAGGCTGGGATGAGATGCAAAACCAGTAAACCCACTCACAGACATGTTTCAACCTTGATGGGTATCATCAGTGTGAGGTTGGTTGCTGGCTTAGCTGGTTTGAGACTAGACTAGGTATTCACCACAATTATTAAGGTTATGGTGGGTGAAAAAAGTGACAAAAACCCTCCACAGTAAAGCATATAGCAACTGTAAATATTACTGTATGCTCATTTGCATGTCTTAGACAGGTCTGCAACCATGTCTTTCCCCATTATCGCCCAGCATACAGCGTTTACACTGCAGCAAGGGATTCTGGGAAATGACATATATATACATACATACATACGTATGCAAGTCAAAAGATTTTAAGGCACAACAGAAAAATGAATATTGCAGTAGATACAAAATCACATGGAAGTAAAGATAAACGGAAGGAATCAGTTCCAGGTAGAGGAGATAGATAAGAAAATAAATCACCAGAAGAGTGGTCTAGATTTAATACACTCAATAAATTTACATTGGAGTGATCATCTCCTTTTTTAGATGTGACCAAAAAGATACCCAAAGGGAAAATAAAATTGGGGGAGAAGGAAAACATAAAGGAGTCACTAGTGAGGAAGAGAGAAAACTCACAAAATGAGGAAGAAGAAGGGGACAAAAAACAAAAATCAAGACAGATAACGATTTAGTTACTAAACCAGAAGGGATCTTTAACCTGTGTAAAAAAGTGTTAACTAATGAACAGGTACACGTTTTAAATACGGGTCTCATTTGTCCTATCAAATAGGATGAACGTTTTCAATACCTATATTGATGTAGGCAAATTTGTTCAAAATCTCTCTTTGAAAAAATATTTAATCAAACAAAAATGACATAGCCCTTCAGATACAGTGCTACACCCCCCACTATAATTAGTGACACCATTCACACTATGTTTAGAAAGACGTCACAGTTCTATCCCAGTTATTTGAAAGGTGGTTGCCTTGATTTATTTGAGAAACCTGTACAAGATGATTTGGACAAAATATCGAAACAAAACAAGTATATTAAGCAAAACTTGAATAAAAAACAATATAACACAATTAATGAATTGAAAAATGATAATTCTATATGTACTGCTGCGGCCGAGTTTATTCGAGCATTTGCCCGTTCTCGGCCGCAGCAGTTACCTGGCGCGCGCCGGAGGGTGCCGGGCGCGCGCCGAAGCAGCGGAGGAGAGGCCCGCCGATCGCAGCTTCCCCCTCTCCTCTCCGGGTCCGCCGGGTCCCCCGGAACCCCCTGCCGCCGTCCCCCACATCGCGGGACACCAGGGCTCCCTCGGGGAGCCCTGGACGCACGTGCAGGGGGCGCAGGCACCCGATGACGCGTGACCGCCCATCGGTGACGCGCGGCACGCCGAGGGGATGCCACTTGCAAGCCGGGAAATCTCCCGGCTTGCGGAACTGGCCACACTTCAATAAAGTGTGTCGCCAGTGTAGCCATGCTGTAAAATGGCTGCAGTCATCTCTCCTGCTGACAGTAAGGCCTGGTAAATTATGGGCATGCCAGCAGTAATTATGGAGGTTTGCCCTCACACCCTGGTGAGGTGCCCTATGTATGGATGGGAGTGGTCACATGCTCTGAATCCATAATCAGTGATGTCAGAGTTATGTCAGCCCCCAGAGGATACATAAGGCACAGCACTGATCAAAAGTTCAGAAGTGGTTGCTAAGCTGTTGAAGGGTTCAGTTCTGCAATGTTAGGCAAGGAGTAAAAGTAGTTGGTATAGTTAGACACTGCAAAGTGATGAGACTGTGACCAGGGACCTGGCACAGGAAAGACATCCCTGCGGGGATAGGGAATCCCCAAATCAAAGACAGAGACATACCTTTCATAGGGAAGCAGCTGAATAATTATGTGTGGCTAGAAGATCACTGTGAGGGGCAGTTAGCCCACAACCGTCCATAAAGATGTTCCTGATTAAAGATACTCTCGTATGTGAGTGTGGAGTCATTACACCGAGAGGGGCACCACGGAGGAGTTCCTCAACAGGACCATCCCCAAGCGACAGCAGGGATCCTGATGAGGTGGAGGCGCTGCACTGGATCTAGGTAGGACTCAAGCACACTACCTCAGCTGCCTGTCTGGGTTGGCAATCCCCACACAACATCATGCAGGAGACTCAGGAGTCCTGTTGCCAACAGGTGCACCACCAGACATCACACTGTAATGGGGACTGGTTAGACCACAGGGGCCAATATGAGATTAGGTGGGTCAGGCCAGTCCAGAAAATCCGTTACATATAGTTATCAAATCAGCAGATAAGGGCAGAGGCGTAGTGACCCTTGATAAGGAGAACTACATTGCTGAGTCCCTTAAACTGCTTAATGATACAGAAATTTAGATTAGATTATCTAATAATCCTACAGAAGATTATCTGTATGAATTGGAAAACATTCTAAGCATAGGTTTAAAAAACATTTTGTGTGTAAAGAAGAATTTAAATTTATTTTGATCAAAAAAATAATTTTGTTAATTCTTTATTATTTACCAAAATTGCATAACGACCCCATATATCCCCCTGGTAGACCTATACTTTCAGGGGTTCAAGCTATCACATTTGATTTTTTTCTTGCAGAAATCGGTCAAGAAACTCAAAGACACTGCACACATTTTAGAATTAGAAGGCATTTATTCTTATTTCTTCTTATTTTTATATGCATTTGTGGGGCGTGGGGTATTTTTTATATGCATTTGGGGGCGTAGGGGTATTTTTTATATGCATTTGGGGGCGTGGGGTATTTTTTATATGCATTTGTGGGGCGTGGGGTATTTTTTATGTGTTCGGGGAGTTGTCAAGTATTTTTGGACAACCACCTGGCATCCCTACCCATGCGTGCCCACCAATGCTAAAAATCTCCATTCTAAGTCTAGCTAGGAGGGCTCGCTCTCTCCCCGCCGTGGCGCCCGGCACCCCGGCTCGCTCTCCCTCCCCCGCCCGCCCGGCACCCCGGCTCCGGTGTCCTCGTACCTCAGGGGGGAGCTGGAGGGCTGGCTTCAACAGAAGGTACCAGCGGTGGGGAGGAGGGTCAGACGGACCCCCCCATATGTCTCCACGGGGGAGAGAGTCAGGAGAAAGGGGGGAAGGACCCTGAGTGACACACACACACTGACAGTCAGTGTGTGTGACTGACAGTCAGTGTGTGTGTCTGTCTGTCTGTCAGACAGACAGACACCGACTGACTGACACACACACTGACTGACTGACACACACAAGAAATTCAGTTACTATAAATATAGAAGTGCAAATAGCTAAAACTCGCGTTCTAAGTCAAACTTCTTTGCGTTTTGGCACTGATTGTGTTTTCATTATTAATTAAAAACATCACCATTACAAATACAATTTCTATGACGAAAGACAAAGTAGTATGGTAAAGTATACTTATATTACTGGTTGTTTTAAATTATATTACTTAAATGTTCTTTTGTATTGGTTACATTTTATATGTTATGAGTTCATAATCTCATATTGTCTACACCTGTCACCTGTATGGGGCTTTCATCTGGTTGGTATAGATGTTCCGACTTGTGACCAATCATGGCGGCGTTCAATCTTCTTAAGATCCCCACACAGGTGTGACTACATACCCCTGGAAAAAGTCTGTTAAGACGAAATGCATAGGGCTACGACAGTCTTGTCGCCTGAATCTTAATAACCTTCTTTAAGCTGCATGCCTTATTTAAGGCAATTCGAAATTTAATTAATATCCTCACGCTGACGGCACCAACGGAGATACTTCCGGAACAAACAGATGGAAGCAAAAACGTCATCGCGCAAACATCGCGAGACTTCGCGATCGAGGAGGCAGAGAAACGGAGCAAAAGCGTCGGATATCAGACAGTGTCCCATCAAGTTCGTGCAACGGATCCTGTGGTTACCTGTTCCTTTATTGCAGTTAATGACTAGCATTTTATCCTGACATGTCCATTATTATCTACCACTTTGTAAGTAGAATCTGTGCGTACGCTGTGTGTCACTAAACATACTTACGTCACCATAATTGGCTACTTTTCTTATTTCTAGGTTTCTCCCCGCTTTGGATTCTACAGATTGGACTTTCATTATACCATATCCCTACAAGTATTTATTAGTTTAAACATAGTTTACAGTGGTTTGCACCATTTGTTTTTTTTCTTTCCTTTATATTTACTGGAGTTGTGTGTTTCCTACACAGTGTGGCAGCATCCACTAGTATCCTTATAAATCATTATAAAACATTGTTTACAGTGGTTTGTGCCCTTTGTTGTTTTTATATGTACCGGTTCTTGGGCCCCCACCCAATCTCAGATTGGCCCCTGTGGTCTAATCGGCCCCAATTACATGTCTGTGTGGTGTGGTGCACCTGCTGGTAACAGGACTCCTGAGTCTCCCGCTGGGTTGGTATGGGGAATATCACCATGACAGGCGTCTGAGGTAGTGTTCTGAGTTCTACTCACATTCGGTACAGCGCCTCCACCCCATCAGGATCCCTACGGCAGCAGGGGGAAGTATCTGATGGGGAATTCCTTCTTGGTGCATCCTCCTGGGGAATAAATCCACACTCACACAGGAGGGATCTTTTGAACCAGGGCATCTTTAATGTCATCTCCTCTGGCAGACTGCCCCTCATAGCGGTCGTCCTTAGCCACTCATTTTATATATATATCATACCTTTCATTTTCCCGCCCAAACTCCCTAACCACGCCCTCCCTCTAATCACAGCCCACCTGCCCAGCACCTACTCCTCAGCCAATCACCTGACACCTGTCCCACATCTGCCTGGTAACAACAGGATCTGTTTCCCACCACAACTAAACTAGCCCCAAACAAAGGCCAGAGGTGAGCGAGGGGCTTCAATAGTCCTGTGCCCCCCCCCACAGTCCTGTGCCCCCCCCCCCCACAGTCCTGTGCCCCCCCCACATTCCCATACGTCCCCCCACTCCTGTGCGCCCCCACAGTCCCATGCCCCAAACCCCCCCGCAGTCCCGCGCCCCCAACACCCTGCAGTCCCGCGCCCCTCAGCTAAATGCTTTTCATTCTGGGTTAGAGTTACAAATACAAAATAAAGTTGGGTGTGTCTCCTGGACTCTGACCATAGATTTTGGCCTCAGATTCCCCTATGAACACCTTGACAAAGATGAGATATTAGGGGGTCTGGCATAACAACATAACAGCATTTAGGATGAAGCCATTTTGTGTGAATATTTCAATCCGCCATCTTGTCTTGTCTTTGTGAGTCTAATTTCTGTGTTTCATTTCTGTATAAACAAATGTGTGAAGCAGAGAATGGAATGTTTTCGCTCTTATTGACTCTTCCTCATCCAATCAGCTTCAAATTGAAAGTGTAAACAGGCTAAAAGTTATGAGAACCCATGAGATAAGCTTAGATTCTTGCAGTAGAATTTATTCTCATAACATATTGCTAGGCGACAGAATAAGCACATCCCATTTAACCCCAGAATGGTTTCTAGCTGACAGGTAGTTATACAATATTGTTATGTATTACAAAATGACATCAACTTTAATATTGTTATGTATTACAAAATGAGGTAATGTTTAGTGACGTGCAAGCCCCCCCATAAAGGGGTGGAGCTTTAGGATTTAGGGTATAAATATATGGCATATCGTGTTATTATTTAGAGAGCTTTTATTTTGAAGCTGTCTCCGTTGTGCACTTGACTTGAATAAATTCACGTGTTATTCTGTTTCAAAATAACCTCAGACTGTGTTTTTTTATTTACGCTTTCCACAGATGGCGCAATCCTCATAGGGACTCAATATCATCGGAATCGAGCACCCGGATGAATCACTCCTCCATCACTCAAACCTGAGCTCACATATGAATCAAGGTAAGGCTACCTGCATTTTTTAGACAAACAGCCTGATTAAATAGTTTTGAGTGGTGCGGGGAGCTGATTTTTGAACGGTGTCTTATCTGATGTGACGAGTAAGAATCCCTAGCAGTTTCACGTGAATTTATTATTCTCTGTTCCTGTATTCATTTTAAAGTGTAAGAGTTGTTAAGAGTTGTTAGGGGCTAAGGTAAGAGTCCCGTTAAAGGTTTTGGTGTTTTGGTGATGAAAGTGAGTGTTTTTGTGCTTAAAGGGATTGTTTTCAGACCGTCCTGGGTTGTGATAAATATTTTTGTTGTCTGAGCAGGACGGGTCCCTGATTGTACATTTGCTCTGTTTTGTCATTTACATACCAAGTGAGTTCATGGATATCTGGTTAGAATGTCTTATCTGTATCCATTTTATAAAAGTATAAGGTTTATCAGGACTGGGTTGGACCCGCTGAAGTGATTCAAGTTTTTCTTTGGTATAGTTATAATGAGAAAATGTTTATGGTGGAACAGTCTCGTGACAGGTCCTTATCTGCATATTTACACTATTCAGAACAATAACATGCCAAAAGAGTTGTACGTAATCAGCTTGCGTTGATTATTGTAACGCTAAATTGTACAGGTCAATTAATAGTTGATTGCTGTAGCCGAAGTATTGTACAGGTCAATTAAATTTGATTTCTGTAACCGAAGAAGTATTGTACAGGTCAATTAAATTTGATTTCTGTAACAGGGGAATAATGGGAAACCAAAAATTCTCAAAGGATTGTGTGTCTGCAGACGAAAATAATAAAGAATGAATACAGAGAACGAAAAGAGACAATATAAATATTTTGTTGGCCAGTGAATGGCACTGTTTTTGTTTGTACTATTATCAACTAATTGCGCAGATGTTTAAATGAAAGAGGGGTCTTTTTCTGTGGGATTGATAAGCTCAGGGAGCGCCGTCTCGTGTGTTTTTGAATCCCACAGGGAAACATACCTTACGTTAATATGGGTCAAAAGAATTCTGTTGAGGGACAGAAGGGTCCCGCTGTATTAATTTTTACTATTGCCAGGACAGAAGTTAATATAATAACAAGTGAAAAAGAAAGTGAATAGGAAAGAAATAGCAAGTGAATTTGCCGATAGATAATTAAGGCATATGTGGTGTTGAGGAAGTAGAGGGTTATTTTTATGACAGGTTTACAGTAGCGACATACTTTATTAAAGTAAATGCCGGCGGCATGCCGGGATCTACCCCAGCTGCCGCCAGTCAGAAACGCGCGCCGCCGCGTTTCCCCCACGCACCCTCCCTCCACATCGCGCGCAATTACCCCCCCAAAGACACCCCGAACCCGGCTTCTACTCTGCCCCTCTGCTTCCCCGCACCCCCGCTTACCTAGATTTGAACTCCAGGGGTGTCGGGGAAGCCTGGGGAAGCCGGGGAAGACGGGGAAGCCGGGCGCGCTTGTGACCGTGACGTCACAGTGCGCCGCCACGCGCCGTGGCTACCCGCTTCCCAGCCTCATTCAGCCAGCGGCATTTGCTCGAATAAGAGCTGCCGCTGCTGTATATGCAGAAATTGGGATACAATTAGAGACTGTGTGTATATTGTTTGGAAGGGACAGAAAGTGTTTGGAAGGGACAGAACGTGTTATAAGTGTAAAAAGGTAGGACATGTTGCCAGTAATTGCAGAGCAGCCCTAAAAGAGAGAGTAGAAGAAAAAGAATGGAATTGAAAAGATTTGTTCGTACTGGCCACACGAATAGGTCTTTTGAACCAGAAAATATTCTTTTTCCTTCTGTTCTAATGGCAACTAGAAAGAGAATAAAAGCAGGTTATTTATATGAGAAGCTGATTCGCTGTGTAGGAGAGAAGTTTGTGTCTATGTTCTTTGGGTGTCTGTATTGTGTGTGTTCTGTATTGTGTGTAACCAGTAAAAACACATGGAATATTTTGTGTTTAAAAATATGGGTAAAAGCTCATAAGCATTGTTTGAAGTATATATTGTATTGTATGTTTTCATGTATAGAACGCCATTAATAGGCTCAGCGCTTCACAGGAGTGGTGCATGTCGTAATCATATAGTTATCAAATGGTAAAGGTAAGAGGTCATAGAATAAGTGATCCAGACATAAAAGTAAAAGTTGAGCAAAGAGAAGTCACTGCTCTGAGGAGCTTACAATCTACTTGGTAGGTAGGGAGAGCATACAGAAACAGTAGGACTTGATTAGAAACCAGGAGAGGAATTTCAGGAGGGGAAAAGCAGAATCAGAGTTTAAAGAGTAGAGTGATTCTTGCAGCAGCGTTTGGGATAGATAGTAGGGAAGACAGGTGAAAGTCAGGAAGCTGGGATAGCAGGGGATTACAGTAATCAAGAGGGGAGATAATGAGGGTCTGAATCAGAGTTTTTAATAGTTGAGCAACAGAGGAACAGGTGTATCTTTGTGATATTGTGGAGGAAAAAGCGACAGTTATAGAAATGTTTTGAATGAAAGAGGAGAATATGAGAGAGGAGTTGGGAGTGACCCCTAAGCCGCGTGCTTGAGCTACTGGATGGAAGATTCAAGAGTAATGTGGAAGGAGATAATAGGGTCAGGTTTGGGAGGAAGTATGAGGAACTCTGTTTTTGCCATGTTAAATTTAAGGCGAAAGAGGGTCTTCCAGGATGAGATAACAGAGAGACATTCAGAAACGTAGGTTTGTATGGCAGGTGTAAGGTCAGGGATTGAAAAGTAAATGGTGGTGTTGTCAGCATAGAGGTGATATTTAAACCTAAGAGATGTTATTAGGTCACCTAGAGAGAGTGTGTACAGAGAAAAGAGAAGAGTGTGGTCCACAGAGGCAAATGCTTCAGAGAGGTGGAGTAATAGGAGCAGAGTGTGATGACCTCTGTCTTGGGCAGCATGTAGTTCATGAGTTATTTTAGTGAGAATTGTCTCCATGGAGGGAGCAGTGCAGAAGTCAGATTGTAGAGGGTTAAGGAGAGAATGGGTGTGAGAAAATGGAGCAAGCAGGAGAATGCAAGACAAGTTCAGTAGTTAGAAAGAGAGGTAGGGTCAAACTTGCTATTTTTGAGTCATGGTATAACTATTACATGTTTGAAGGAGAATGGAAATGTAGCAGATTAGAGGGAGAAGAGGAGATCAACAGTGATGGTGACACTCTTTTGAGGCAGTCGAAAAAGAGTTAAGGAAAGCAGGTAGAGAGTTGGAAGCAAAGTAGGATAGGAGGAAGAAGAGGGAATGTTCTGGTGTATGGATTCAACCTCTTTCTTAAAAATAGTCAGCAAAAGTCCTGAGGTGAGATGAAGGAAGAATTTGTGTGGGGTAGACTTATGAGTGTTGATTAATGGAAAGAAATAGGTTTGTGTAGCTTGAGAAAGGACAGAATTGCAACAGGATAGCATAAATTTGTAGTGAATTAAATCAGTGAAACTATGAAAGTTCATACAGAAGGCATTAAAGAGAACTGAGTGGAGGGAGATAGCATGAGCGTGTGGCGTTATTTGTGTGTTAAGAAGTTATATGAACCTCAGCTATATAAAAGCCCGTTGGTTAATTTTTGAAAGGTCATAAAAAAATGTAGTTCTTAGGGCTCTGTATAAAGCTCCATGTATTTAAACTTTAAGCAAAAGTTCCAATCCAATAATAATTAATTTTCAGGAAGAAGCCGTGGTGTGTCATCTTATCTTTTCAGGGTCAATTGGCGAAACGCCCAGAAACAAAATGGCTCTTTGCCCGGAAACAAGTCTTATAGAAAATATTTTTTCTTTAGTCAGATGAATATGCAGAGTGTCTTTAAAATGATAAAGCTGACCGTGTGCTCAGCACTGTGCAAAGAGATTATATAAAGCAAGACATTAGTGTGAAGTCTTATACAAAATCATTTGTCTATTAACTGAATATGTGATATATTTTATAACTTTTAACCATTTATTTTTCCATAGGTGTACAATTTTATTATAAGCAGTAGTTATTGTTAAAATATTTGTAGAATGTTTTGCCAAAGTGGTGCATTGGGAGTCACCTCTCATTTTTGGATATGTTCTAGGTATAGAGTTAAAGGACAGGTGATACATAGTTACAAATACAATTACATAAGTGAGCAGGGTATATATTATATGCAAGGCATTTCACATTTTAGCAGAATAGTTACAATGGAGTGTTTGGGGTGGAGGCCTGACTGGAATTGGCTAGGGGTATTTGTCTTAGTATAGTAATTGTTTAATTGGGAGTGAACACATTTTTGTCCATGACTTTGGATAGTAGTGTATTGCAATGTATGACTTATATATATAGCGTCAATAATGTTCTCAGCACTTCATAAAGAATACAGTAGAGGGAATTATGATAGAATAGTAAGTGCAGCAAAATCAGACAATAGGAAAGGAAATCCCTGCCCTTAAGAGCTTACAATCTAAGGTTTAAGGGAAATTTACAGAGATAGCAGGTGAGGGAATAAGTGCTGTAGATGGCAGTGCTTGGCCACAATGGGTGTGGTAGGAGTGACTGTGTGTGAAATAATAGCCATGAGTGCAGGCTATTGGGATGTTTAATTTGTGGGGCAAGTTTTAAGGTTAGTTAGTATTTTATGAAAAGGTTGATACCATTTGCATCGGAGGAGATGATAGTGAGGCATGAATGAGAGCAAGTGTGTATTGGGAGAAGAAATATTGGTCTGTAGTTTGAGACAGTGTTTTTGTCCCCACTTTTGAAGATTGGGACAGCTCTGGTAGTTTTCCAGGTCTTAGGGATATGGCCTGTAGACAGGATAGAGTTGATTATGGAAGCAATTGGTTTGACAATGACTGAGGCCCAAAGCCTTAGGAACTTAGATTGTAGTACAGTAAAGTCCACATTAGCTGCTTAGTTTTAAATATGAGGAGCATTAATAGGAGATACCTCTGTCTATATGCGGATGTTAAGACAGTAGTAAACACATTGATACAAGAATTTGTTCCTAGGTATAAATTATCTCCCTATGAGACACTTATGGGATGACTTATGACTATCAGTAGTTCAAAGGAACAAATTAAGGACCATCTATTGGTAATAAAACAATTAATAAGTATTGTATGCCACTAATATATTTTTTGAGTCTCTCTAGGCATAAGGTATGATAAAAGTGCACCTACACGAGACGAAGTTAAAGGTCAAGTAGTGCCTAAACAAGCATGCTCTTCATCCCAGATGAAAGGGCCCGTACTAACCACCAATACAGCAATTAAAGTGGCAGAGTTCTTTCCCTGGACCCAAAGTACAGTAAAGCTCATTCCAGCTCCACCAAAGACCAAAGTCATCTAAAGCACAGCCGCATCAAGTTAACGTCTTGCCGAGTCAAAACTCTAACCGTTAACCAACGAGGAAAATAAGATACCAGGCAGAGGCCTGGTCTTATCAGGAACATTTCATTTTTTCAAAGACTCAAAACATTTTATTTTTCAGAGACTCAATATTTTTATTCTTTAGAGTGTGTTTAAGTTAGAAATTTAAGGTGTATGTAGAATTGAGCCTTGATGGGAGGATTGGTTTCCTGGAAGCGTGGCTTGTGAAAGCTCTTGTATGTGTTTTGGCAGTACTCTTCACTCTCTATGTATGTGTCATATGCAGCAAAACTTTGATCCAGAAGTGTGTTGCACCTCCACCGAGAGGAGGGGGTCACCCAGGGGGTGTGTCAGCCACAAGGAAAGGATCATAAGTCAGCCATGTTGACCATCGCAGACATTGTCTGTTCTGATATTCAGAGTGAATGATGTATACAATGCGTGCAGGGGTGAGGATCATGCATTTCGCTTCCACAGATACCAAACCCCTTCAATTCTCAGTAATAGCTGAAAGTATATGATGATAGAGATAGATGCAATTTCCTTTATCTAGCAACTGCATATCCAAAGAAAGGTTGCTTGCATAAAATAAGGTTTTTAGTATTATGTGTATAATTTCTGTATTTTCCAATTTTTTAAGGGAACCTCTTTAAAGGGTGTATCACACACTAGGAACAAGAATCAATTTATGGGTCAAGTGTCTCCACCAACCAATGAAACCTGTGTAAAAATGTATGTTCAGTCAGATAACAATTTACAGGAAGGATGTGGCCTTAATTTTGCAGTTTTTAATTTCATCATTAAACCAAGAACAGGTTTAGATCAGGCTTATGGCCTTACAAAATAGAATGGTTTTAGATTATATTTTAGCATTAAAAGGAGGTGTATATGCCCTATTTAAAGAACAATGTTGTGTTTTCATCCAAGATCAGAGTGGCAAGGTACAACATGAGTTAGATAAGATAGGAGAAATTCAAGAAAGACTTAGGAAGGAAGGTGACACAGACTGGGACCCTTTGGGGCTGACTGGATTGGTGGGATCACTAGGTGCGAAATTTTTGAATGTGTATGATTGTGATACTCGTTGTCTTCTATGTTTGTGTTACGTTTGTCAAAGGCATGATCCACAAATATGCAACCCCCTCTGCAGACATGATGCCATTGTTTGCAGAACCAATCTACAGCAGTCCCTTAAAGAAAGAAGATGCCAATTACAATGTTCTAACTCTGGAAAAGAATTTGGCTATAACGCCATACTACGAGACTATGACTACATTTGGCAGGCACCCTCGTGCACTGTCCTACACCCTCAAGCAGCATTATGAGATGATGGAGCACCCTTGTGCCTCCCAACGTGTTTCTGGACTAACATCATTCCAATAATTCTAAAAAAAAACAATGTTTTAAAGAATCAGAGGAGGGACTGACAAAGATGAGATATTAGGGGGTCTGGCATAACAACATAACAGCATTTAGGATGAAGCCATTTTGTGTGAATATTTCAATCCGCCATCTTGTCTTGTCTTTGTGAGTCTAATTTCTGTGTTTCATTTCTGTATAAACAAATGTGTGAAGCAGAGAATGGAATGTTTTCGCTCTTATTGACTCTTCCTCATCCAATCAGCTTCAAATTGAAAGTGTAAACAGGCTAAAAGTTATGAGAACCCATGAGATAAGCTTAGATTCTTGCAGTAGAATTTATTCTCATAACATATTGCTAGGCGACAGAATAAGCACATCCCATTTAACCCCAGAATGGTTTCTAGCTGACAGGTAGTTATACAATATTGTTATGTATTACAAAATGACATCAACTTTAATATTGTTATGTATTACAAAATGAGGTAATGTTTAGTGACGTGCAAGCCCCCCCATAAAGGGGTGGAGCTTTAGGATTTAGGGTATAAATATATGGCATATCGTGTTATTATTTAGAGAGCTTTTGTTTTGAAGCTGTCTCCGTTGTGCACTTGACTTGAATAAATTCACGTGTTATTCTGTTTCAAAATAACCTCAGACTGTGTTTTTTTATTTACGCTTTCCACAACCTCCCTCAGCCTGGCAATGTGCGTGTGGGGAGGTAACGCCAGCGCATGTGTAACAGGAATCTCTGCCATAGAGGTGTGCAAGTGTAACCATCACTGGGAAAGGCCCATGTGTGAGCTGGCACCACTTGTTACATCATTACTGCAAATGTATATGTCGTTTATAAAGGGACACTTAACCCCCTCAGGTGCATTATCATATATACGTGTAACCTGTGAAATAGATAATCAGCTCTTGCTGTCTCTAGAGATATTAAAGGAACATGACACACAGTATGTAAAGGCGGCTGCATTTATGTCCCTCACTTGGGACCTTGCTCTGTGTATTTGTCCTCCACTTCAGTATTCACAGGACATTCTAGGACATTTGGTCGTGGCTGTTTCGCCACTACTCACCACACAACTGGCAACTTCACCACTAAAGTAAGTGGCTAAACCCCCTACCCTAAACCCCTTCTTTCCAAAGCCCCCTCTTACCCTAAAAACCGCTACCTCAAGTCCTTAAACACCCTTTGCTAAGCTTACCCTAAAACCCCTTAAATTAATTCCCTACCCAAAACAGTAATACAATTTACATTAGAAGCGGCCGGTGGTGGAGGGTCTGTCTGTGGCCTAACGACGACGGCAAATTGGTCGCAGTGAAACTATTCCGATTCACAGCTGAGTGAGACTACCGACCGCTTCAGCATAATGAGGAACGCACATTTTATTAGAACCAACAGCATGGAAAGTAAAAGTACAATAAGTAGTTATGAAGTTTAAAAAGGAAGTTGGGTATATTGAATCACTGATCTCATCTCATCTCTTCTCTTTCCTCAGGTAAAAACATATTTCAAATTGTCTGTCTCCATATCATCCCCCTGCTGTCTTAATTTAATTCAGCTTTCGCACTTGTGCAAGACAACACCCATTTTAGAAAAACCATTTGCTTTAACGTCCCTCACATGTGCTAATTAAGTTTGTTAGGCCAGCCAGGTGACTTTGTAAAAGTATATAAGTAAACTCATAGCAGCCATAGCTGCCTGTAGCCATGCTCTTTTAAGCAGATATGTTTAAAGTAGTTATGAAGTTTAAAAAGGAAGTTCAAAAAGAAGTGGAAAAGTGGACACCACCTACTGCTTCTGATTCCTGCATTTGATCTACGTTGGAAAGGAGGATATTATCCCAGACTGCACATCTCAACACTTCACTATTGCTGTGATGCCACCTTTACTTTTATATTTGCTGTGACCTCACTTATTTTCAAATTATGACCTTCCTTCCACCAGTCTCCTTATGTCTCTAACTCTATTCATATATCTCCATCTCTCCTTTCTTCCCCACTTCTCAGTTCACACGAACTCCTTTCTTACATGCGCCCTCTGTCACCACACAGCTATACACCCTGCACTAAAACACACCCCTACAATTATCCTCACACATTCTCTTTCTATCCATGCTTCTCCTCCTTGCTTCTGGGGATATCTCTCCCAATCCTGGTCCCTGCCTTATTCCTACTTGCTCTTGTCCTCGCCTCCCACATGCAACTTCTACTCCTTCTGGTGTTAACCCCTTCAACCTCATACCCATCCCCTGCCACCCTCCCTCCTCTCTCCCGTGCCCTTTGGAATGCTCGCTCCCTCTCTAACAAGTTCCTCTCTGTGCACGACTTCTTTCTCTCTCACTTCCTGCTCCTATTTGCTATAACTGAGACCTGGCGCACCCAGTCTGACTCTGCTCTGGAAGCTACCCTCTCCTATGGTGGCCTTTCCTTCTCCCACACTCCGTGTCCGGATGGCAGTGATGGAGGCGTGGGGCTCCTGCTCTCCTCTCTCTGCCGTTACCGAACCCTTCCTATTCCCCCCTCTCTTGCTTTTCCCTCCTTTGAGGTTCACACTGTCCAGATCTTCTCTCCTCTCCCTGTCCATGTGGTGGTCATCTATCGCCCACCTACCTCTACTCATCCCTTCTGCCTTTCTCTCTCACTTTGAATCATGGCTCTGTTTCTTTCTCTCCTCAGACTCCCCTGTTCTTCTCCTTGGGGACATCAATTGCCACATTGATAACCCCTCTCTCCCTTGGGCTTCCCGCTTTCTTTCTCTAACCTCTTCTTTTGGCCTTCAACAGTGGACTGCAGCCAGCACCCACAAGGATGACCCCTACTTAGATCTGGTTTTCACTAAAAACTTCTCTCTCTCTGATTTCTCCATTTCCCCTTTTCCTCTCTCTGACCATCACCTCATCTCATTCTCTCTATCTCGCTTCTCCCCTTCTCCACCTCCATCTACCCCCTGGTTCTGCAGAAACCTGCGCTCTATTCACTTACCTGACTTTGAGTCCACTTTACACTCCTCCCTCTCCTCTCTCAGCTTTGCTACAGACCCCGACAACATGGTCAGGAACTACAACTCTGCCTTGTCCTCCTCTCTTGATCTACATGCCCCGCTTTCTCTCTGCCGCACTCGCCCTTCTAACCCTAGACACTGGGTTAATTCCCACACACGCATGCTGCGTTCCTCCACGCGTTCCTCTGAATGCCTCTGGAGGAAATCTCATACTCTCGCAGACTTCCTTCACTACAAATTTATGCTATCCTGTTTCAACTCTGCCCTCTCGCAAGCTAAACAAGCCTACTTTTCTTCACTAATCAACATGCACAAGTCTAACCCACGCCGACTGTTTTCTGTCTTTGATACTCTACTCAAACCACCCTCAGCTGCCTCTCCTTCCTCCATCTCCGCTCAGGACTTTGCTGACTATTTTAAGGAAAAGGTGGAATCCATACGTCAGAACATCCCCTCTGTTTCTTCCTCCCATCCTACACCTCTTCTTAACTCTCCTCCTGCCTTCCTTGACTCTTTTTCCACTGTCTCAGAGGAGGATGTGTCGCTGTTGATCGCTTCTTCTCCCTCGACCACTTGCCCTCTTGACCCCATTCCCTCCCATCTCCTAAAACCTCTTGCTCCTACTATAATCCCTACACTCACACACATTTTTAACTCCTCCCTCTGCTCAGGAACCTTTCCATCCTCCTTCAAACATGCAACAGTAATACCATTACTCAAAAACAGCAAGCTTGATCCTACCTACCTAACTACCGACTTGTCTCCCTCCTGCCTTTTGCCTCTAAACTCCTTGTACATCTTGTATTCTCTCGCTTGCTCCATTTTCTCAACACCTATTCTCTCCTAGACACTCTACAATCTGGCTTCCACACTGCTCACTCCACGGAAACAGCCTTCACTAAAATAACTGACAACCTCCATGCTGCCAAAGACAGAGGTCATTACACTCTGCTCATATTACTCGACCTCTCTGCAGCATTTGACACCGTGGAGAATCCTCTTCTCCTTCACATTCTCCATACTCTTGTTATTCGGAACAAAGCTCTATCCTGGATCTCATCCTACCTCTCCCATCGTACTTTCAGTGTCTCTTCTGCTAACACCTCCTCCTCTATTGATCTCTCTGTGGGGGTACCCCAGGGCTCTGTCCTGGGACCTCTTCTCTTTTCTCTGTACACACTCTCTCTAGGTGACCTAATAACATCTTTTGGGTTTAATTATCACCTCTATGCTGACGACACACAAATATACTTTTCAACACCCGACCTTACACCTGCTGTACGAACCAAAGTTTCTGAATGTCTCTCTGCTATATCATCCTGGATGGCCCTCCCCCGCCTTAAACTCAACATGGCTAAAACAGCGCTCCTCATACTTCCTCCCAAACCTGGCCCTACTACCTCCTTCCACATTACTGTTGGAACTACGATCATTCACCCAGTAGCCTAAGCACGCTGCGTAGGGGTCATACTCGAATCCTCTCTCACATTCGCCCCTCACATTCAAAACATTTCTAAAACCTGTCGCTTTTTCCTACGCAATATAACAAAGATCGCCCTTTCCTCTGTTGCTCGACTGCTAAAACTCTGACTCAGGCCCTCATTCTCTCCCGTCTTGATTACTGTAACCTCCTGCTGTCCGGCCTTCCTGCCTGTCACATGTCTCCCCTACAATCTATCCTAAACGCTGCTGCCAGAGTCACGCTACTCTTTCCTAGATCTGTCTCAGCATCTCCCCTCCTGAAATCCCTCTCCTGGCTTCCGATCAAATCCCGCATCTCACACTCCATTCTTCTCCTCACTTTTAAAGCTTTACACTCTTCTGCCCCTCCTTACATCTCAGCCCTTGTAAGGTTAAAACTGTCTTCTGTCTTCTGGAATTGATAAGGTTAAACAGAATACGCTGGCCTTGCTATTTTCACGGGAGGCTATCGTAAATAGCTTCAGACCAACTGTTTCATGCCTGTCAAAATATTGTTAAAATAAGACTACAGAGGATAGGGCTGCCTTATAAGTCACCATTATATATGTCTCTTGCTCAGCAGTTAAATGTTTTAAGCTCTTCAGAAAAGGCATTATGTGAAGGATACATGTAAATTTAGATGTGTACCCATATTTGTAACAGATGACAACTGTATTTTTGTCCCTGCCTTGTGTATAAAAACCTGCTTGTGAACCATTAAAATTTAGTTGTAAGAACTCAGCCAAGGCGCCTCCCTGAATTCTTACAGCTCCGAGCTCGTATATGTCATACTATTTGAAATAATCTCATATCTGTTGCGTTTCAGTAGCTCCCGGGAGAAGTTTTGTTTTGCTTGCCCTAGATGACCTGATCTGTAGAGATCTAACAGCCCTAATTTCTGGTTATGCACCATCCAGACGCTTGCGTTCTTCTCAAGGATGTCTTCTTTCTACCCCCTTTGTATCTAAAACCCTCTCCTGCCTTAAACCTTTTTCACTAACTGCCCCACACCTCTGGAATGCCCTTCCCCTCAGTACCCGACTAGCACCCTCTCTATCCACCTTTAAGACCCAACTTGACACACTTGCTTAAAGAAGCATATGAATAGCTCTGGGTATATTCTGAACACGATACATAAAGCTTGGCCCCCTGCAGACGCATTTACCAGAACTCCCTCCTACTGTCTCTGTACGTTCTCCCTACCTACCAATTAGACTATAAGCTCCTCGGGACAGGGACTCCTCTTCCTTAATGTTACTTTAATGCCTGAAGCACTTATTCCCATGATCTGTTATTTATATTATCTGTTATTTATTTGATTACCATGTGTATTACTACTGTGAAGCGCTATGTACATTAATGGCGCTATATAAATAAAGACATAAAATACAATAAGAATGATACAAATAACCTGCATTTAAAACGTTATAACATTTTATCCATTTAAAATGCTCGTTTTATGCACCATAAACTAAAGTGAATTTTCATTGGGATTTAGCGTAACACAGATACACGTGTGCACTTATATGTGAACGTGTTAGTCACTGGTTATCCCTAAACATGCCTGGCATTAGAGATAGGTCTCTCCCCTGTGTGTGTCCTCGTGAGTGTTCAGGCTGGATAACTGACCAAATCCTTTCCCACATTCTCCACATACATGCGGTCTCTCCCCTGTGTGTGTGTCCTCTTGTGTATGTTCAGGTGGGAAAACCGATGAAATCCCTTCCCACATTCCCCACATACATGCGGTCTCTCCCCTGTGTGTTCCTTCTTGTGTCTGGCCAGGTTGGATAAGTCACTAAATCTGTTCCCACATTCCCCACATACATATGGTCTCTCCCCTGTGTGTGTCCTCGTGTGTGTGTTCAGGTGGGATAACACACTAAATCCCTTCCCACACTCCCCACATACATGCGGTCTCTCCCCTGTGTGTCCCTTCTTGTGTCTGTTCAGGCTGGATAAGTCACTAAATCCCTTCCCACATTCCCCACATACATGTGGTCTCTCCCCTGTGTGTGTCCTCTCGTGCGTGTTCAGGCTGGATAACCGACTAAATCCCTTCCCACATTCCCCACATACATGCGGTCTCTCCCCTGTGTGCCCCTTCTTGTGTCTGTTCAGGCTGGATAAGTCACTAAATCCCTTCCCACATTCCCCACATACATACGGTCTCTCCCCTGTGTGTGTCCTCGTGTGTGTGTTCAGGCTGGATAAGTCACTAAATCCCTTCCCACATTCCCCACATACATGCGGTCTCTCCCCTGTGTGTGTCCTCTTGTGTCTGTTCAGGTGGCATAACACACTAAATCCCTTCCCACATTCCCCACATACATGCGGTCTCTCCCCTGTGTGTGTCCTCTTGTGTGTGTTCAGGTGGGATACGTGACTAAATCCCTTCCCACATTCCCCACATACATACGGTCTCTCCCCTGTGTGTGACCTCTTGTGTGTGTTCAGGCTGGATGACTGACTAAATCCCTTCCCACATTCCCCACATACATGGGGTCTCTCCCCTGTGTGTATCCTCATGTGTGTGTTCAGGTGGGATAACACACTAAATCCGTTCCCACATTCCCCACATACATGCGGTCTCTCCCCTGTGTGTGTCCTCTCGTGCGTGTTCAGCCTGGATAACCGACTAAATTCCTTCCCACATTCCCCACATACATGCGGTCTCTCCCCTGTGTGTCCCTTCTTGTGTCTGTTCAGGCTGGATAAGTCACTAAATCCCTTCCCACATTCCCCACATACATACGGTCTCTCCCCTGTGTGTGTCCTCGTGTGTGTGTTCAGGCTGGATAAGTCACTAAATCCCTTCCCACATTCCCCACATACATGCGGTCTCTCCCCTGTGTGTGTCCTCTTGTGTGTGTTCAGGTGGTATAACACACTAAATCCCTTCCCACATTCCCCACATACATGCGGTCTCTCCCCTGTGTGTGTCCTCTTGTGTCTGTTCAGGTGGAATACGTCACTAAATCCCTTCCCACATTCCCCACATACATACGGTCTCTCCCCTGTGTGTGACCTCTTGTGTGTGTTCAGGCTGGATGACTGACTAAATCCCTTCCCACATTCCCCACATACATATGGTCTCTCCCCTGTGTGTGTCCTCTCGTGTGTTTTCAGGTGGGATAACCGACTAAATCCCTTCCCACATTGCCCACATACATGCGGTCTCTCCCCTGTATGTATCCTCTTGTGTATGTTCAAATTGGCTAACCGACTAAATCCCTTCCCACATTCCCCACATACATGTGGTCTCTCCCCTGTGTGTGTCCTCTTCTGTAGGATCTGATCTGATAACCAAGTCAGACTCTTCCCACTTTCTCCAAGATCTTTTCCTTTGGCAGCTGCTAATATATATCTTTTGGGATGAGAAGCAGTTACATTGTTTATTAATTGCATTGACGGGTTGAAAGATGCATTTTCTGTCCTATTTATTAGAATGTTGCAAGATTGTTCTGTCCTCATCTTTTCCATATACTCAGCTGGGTGTTTGAACTTCAGATGTTTGAGGAGGTAATCCGGACTGCTAAAAGCAACCTTGCAGTGTTGGCATGGGTGGGTTATTGGTGCTTGGCTTTGTACTAGATGAGACAAAAAAGTCACTGTTACACAAACTGTCTTACAAAAGGCCATGCAGGAGAGGTAAGTTGGCATATCACAAAAAGTTCAGGATGAAAGTAAACTGTAGACGTACATTGTAAAAATGAAGGGTTTAGCACAACATGTGCAGCATTAGGGCCGGAGAGCAGATGTAGTGGATCATACATTTAAAGTGGATAATAATATTTAACGATTTAAAAGGAAATCTCACCTGCTCCTAAACACCAATTAAAGTGGCAGAAATAGAATAGATATAGTGGAATAGAACTAAGTGGAACTAAGAATAGATGTAGTGGATCAAACATTTAAAGTGGATCATAATATTTAAAAGGAAATCTCAGTAGCTGCAAAACACCAATTAAAGTGGAAGAAATCTTGTCAAATCCTTTGATAGATAGTAAGTCGATAGTTTTAATTATACGTTCACAACTGAAACTGTTTGTACAGTGAATAGAATACGTGTCTCATTAGAAGCTCACATATCAGTCACCGGGTGTTCCCGTTACCGCACCATGTACCAGGTCTCTAATAGTTATAGGATGACCCAACTTTCTGCTAAATCTCCATTGTTAAATCAGGAACCAAATGCCCAATTATTGTATTTGACATCACAGATGTTATTCAGACTTAATTAAGCTATACCTTTTGTAATACAATTGTTTAAAAGTTAAAAAAAATTTAGGGAACAAGGAGTCTGCATATTATTAAATACAGACACACACACACACACACACACACACACACACACTAGCTGAGAGACCCGGCGTTGCCCGGGATGTAATGTTCCCGCTCCTCTCCCCTCTCTCCTCCCCCCTCTCTGTTTGTCCCCCATTCACATCAATCCAGTCCCCCCCCTCCCTCCTTTACAGCTCTGTTTGTCCCCCTTTACAGCTTCATGCAGTGTGTGTGCGTCAGTCAGTCACTGTGTGTGTGCGTGCGTCAGTGAGTCTGACGCAGAAACACAAACACACACACACACACAGACTGACTGACGCACACACACACATTCAGTGTGTGCGTGCCTCAGTCAGGGTGTGCGTGCGTCTCAGTGTGTGTGTGTGCGGCAGTGTGTGCGCGTCAGTCAGTGTGTGCATGCGTGCGGCAGTCAGTCAGTGTGTGCATGCGTCAGTCACTGTGTGTGTGTGTGTGTCAGTCAGTGTGTGTGTGTGTGTGTGTGTGTCAGTGTGTGTGTGTGTGCGTCAGGGTGTGTGTACGTGCGGCTGTCAGGGGTTGTGTGCGTGTGCCAGTCAGTGTGTTCATGCGTCAGTCACTGTGTGTGTGTGTATGTGTGCATGCGTCAGTCACTGTGTGTGTGTGTGTGTGTTTGCCAGTCAGTGTGTGTGTGTGTGTGTGTGTGTGTGCGTCAGTCAGTGTGTGTGTGTGTGTGTGTGTGCGTGTGTGTGTGTGTGCGTGCGTGCGTCAGTCAGGGTGTGCGTGCGTGCGTCAGTCAGGGTGTGCGTGCGTGCGTCAGTCAGGGTGTGCATGCGTGCGTCAGGGTGTGCGTGCGTGCGTCAGGGTGTGCGTGCGTGCGTCAGGGTGTGCGTGCGTGCGTCAGGGTGTGCGTGCATTCGTCAGGGTGTGCGTGCGTGCGTCAGTCAAAGGGCAGGCGTTGGGGGGGTGAAGGGCAGGCGTGGGGGGGGTGAAGGGCAGGGGTAGGGGGGGTGAAGGGCAGGGGTAGGGGGGGTGAAGGGCAGGGGTAGGGGGGGTGAATGGCAGGGGTAGGGGGGGTGAAGGGCAGGGGTAGGGGGGGTGAAGGGCAGGGGTAGGGGGGGTGAAGGGCAGGGGTAGGGGGGTGAAGGGCAGGGGTAGGGGGGGTGAAGGGCAGGGGTAGGGGGGGAGAAGGGCAGGGGTAGGGGGGGTGAAGGGCAGGGGTAGGGGGGGTGAAGGGCAGGGGGGGTGAAGGGCAGGGGGGGTGAAGGGCAGGGGTAGGGGCGGGGGTGAAGGGCAGGGGTAGGGGCGGGGGGTGATGGGCAGGGGTAGGGGCAGGGGTTAAGGGCAGGGGGTGAAGGGCAGGGGTAGGGGGGGGTGAAGGGCAGGGGTAGGGGGGGGTGAAGCGCAGGGGTAGGGGGGGTCTGAAGTGCAGGGGTAGGGGGGGGGGGTGAAGCGCAGGGGTGGGGGGGGTGAAGGGCAGGGGTAGGGGGTGGGGGTGAAGGGCAGGGGGCGGGGGTTAAGGGCAGGGGAAGGGCGGGGGTTAAGGGCAGGGGTAGGAGGGGGGGTGAAGGGCAGGGGTGGGGGGGGGTGAAGGGCAGGGGTAGGGGGGGGGGTGGCGCGCTTACCCTTCGTGTGTCCGGGAGCCGGTTGAGAGCGAAGGGAGAGGAACCTGCAGTTGGCGGCAGGGGCAGGAGGGCCGCGCTTCCCCTCCCTCCGGGAGCCGGTGCAGGGCAGCGCACGTGATGGGGGGGACGGGGGACAGAGGGGTGTGTGAGGAGTGTGTGCAATAATAACAAGGCACTTTTTTATTGGCGGTAATACTGCATTTTTGGTTACTGCAGCTTGATGTATCCGGCCCTTTGACTCAAGTCAGGTTTAGTGATATTAAGTTCTAGTTGACCCGTAATGGTGTATGCAGATCTATCAATATTTACAATTCAACATCAGTAATAAGATAAGAGATGTAAAAAGCACACAACACATATTCCTGATTACCTTGTGCTGGCGCGTTATTTTTCCACAATGTACCCCACTTCATACCAAGCTCTTTCCCATATTCATCTCCATACCAGACCAGGAGCTCTGTGTGTGGGGGGAGGTCTGTGCAGGTTCTGTAGTAGATTTCCCTGTGGTACTGCAACGCCACAAGGTTCTGTTCTTCCTCGTTTCTCGCACAATTTGCAAACCTAAAATTGGGACAGTTAGTGAGGTCTCAAAGTAATGTCTATTTTATAAAGGAAGAGCTGAAAAAAGATACAAGTTGTTAATAGTTACATACAGGCAGTCCTCGTTTTACAACGCTTCGCTTTACAACGAATGGCTTATCCAACGCTATGCAATGCATACCTATATTCATTTTTACAACGCCAAAATGGCTTATCCAACGCACTTACGACGCTTTGCAACATTGTGTATGTGTGTATATATATATACACATTCACATAAACAACGTTGCAAAGCGTCGTAAGAGCTTATATATATAATATTATACTATATAATATTATATTATACTATATAATATATTATTTATTATGTTATATTATATATATATATATATATATATAATACAGTATATACACTATATAATTTATGTGTGTGCTGCATATCTTATTGCATGCATAAAATATTTGGTGTATTTTAGTGTTAAAAATGCCTTCAGGAACGGAACCTTTCATTTAAACAGTATTCCTATGGGAAAACGTGTTTCGCTTTACAACACCATTTTGAGTAACGCATTGTGTCGGATAACCGAGGACTGCCTGTAGTTATAAAGTAGATGAGGTTGAAAAAAGACATATGTCCATCAAGTTCAACCTATGCTAAATTTAGAGAACAGATACTTTATCCTATATCTATACTTACTGTGACAAACGCCCCTCTTTTGTAGCGCTGACGTCTGTCTGGGTTCTTCCCGACACAGTCTTCTAGGGTTGCTCACATATGCGGCGGCTATAGTCACCGCTCCTAACTGCCGCTGTTCCACCGCCCGCTGCCATGCCGCGCATGCGCAGTTGTGATGGCGCCGCTGACGGACGCCACACATACACAGAAGCGGCTGGCAGCGGTGTCGTTCCCCCCACACGCTCCTAACTGACGTGGGCGTTCGCGGGCCTCCTTTACAACGTTTCGCTTGGAGGGGCCGTCCACCCCGAAACTGGATACAGGGGAGCAGCGATACCCCCAGCCTCCAAGGAGAGAGACTGAAATGCAAACCTCTCTGCTCTAAATACCTGTGCATTTGATTAGAAGAGCAGGTGAGGGAGAACTAGACCCATTGTAATCTGCGGTCTGGATTTTCCATCCAGCAGCCTGAGTTAATGTGAAGCTGTGGAATGGACCATTTTTAACTATTCCTGCACTTTCTGACTTAAAATGGGGCAGAAAGCTGCCTAACATCTTTGGATTATGTCACATTACTTATTGATCCAGAGGAAGGCAAACAAAAAACCCCAGTGACATACCATCCAATGATATATCATAAGGGAAAAAATACAATCCTTCCCGACTCCAGGAATTGGCAATCAGATTACTCCCTGGATCAACATCCTTCCCATGTTTCACAGTCTCCTTGGGTAATGAATTCCACATTTTAAACTGCCCTTACTGTAAAGAACCCTTTCCTTTGTTGCTGGTGAAATCTCCGTTCCTCCACCCTCAAGGGATGACCCGAGTCCTCTGTACTGTCCTTGGAATAAATAGTTCTTTTGAAAGCTCCCTGTACTGTCCTCGAATATATTTGTATATAGTTATCATATCCCATCTTAGACGCCTCTTTTATAATGTAAATACGGTAGATCTAATTTAGCTAGCCTCTCCTCATAAGTTAGATTGTCCATCCCCTTTATTAATTTGGTGGCTCTTCTCTGCACTCTCTAGTTCCATAATGTCTTTACTAAGGAGTGGTACCCAAAATTGGACTCCATATTCAAGGTGTGGTCTTACTAATCTATACTATATTTCTAAGTTAGATTCTGATTGTTTGTTTGTATGTCCGAAGCATAGAAATCTCACAAATGGCACGACGTAGATGTGCTGGCAGCAGCGCGGGGAGATGTGCTGGTAGCAGGGGGGGGAGTGAGGGAGGGGGAGATGTGCTGGCAGCAGGGGGGGGAGTGAGGGAGGGGGGGGATGTGCGGCTGGCGGAGGGGGTGGGGAGTGAGGAAGCGGGGAGATGTTCCGGCAGCAGGGGGAGATAGACACACACACAGAGACAAATCTTCCCCCGCTCTACATCTCCTTCCCCCCCACCCCCCTAAAACCTGTTAGTCCTCGCCGATATTAAAAAGACCAAAAATATTGTCTACTCACAGGTGTGGAAGGATTAAAATAAATAACTTTCAGATTAAAATGTTTTTTTTTTTAATACAATGTATTCAATATTATATTCTTGCTTCCCAAATGCATAACCTAACATTTATCTGTATTAAACATGATCTGCCATTTACCTGCCCAAGTTTCCAGTCTCTCCAAGTCCTTCTGGACAGAAATTACATCCTGCTCTGATTCTACTACCTTACACAATTGAGTATCATCAGCAAGATGGAGACTTTGCTCTCGATGACAACCTCAAGGTCATTACTAAACAAGTTAAAAAGCAGGGGTCCCAGTACCAATACCTGAGGTACTCCACTCATGACCTTAGCCCAACCTGCAATAGTTCCATTTATGACAACCCTCTGTTGTCTATCCTTCAACTAAATTTCAATCCAGGTGCATATATTTGCTTTATTTTGTGCACCAACCTTGTGTGTGGAACCATATCAAAAGCCCTGGCAAAATCTAAGTAGACCACATCAACTGCATTACCCTGGTCTAAATTCCTACTTACCTCCTCAAAGAAACAAATAAGGTTAGTTTGGCATGATCTATCCTTCATAAATCCATGCTGACTAATTTTGTTTTCCATTAGGTATTCCTGAATATTATGCCGTATTAAATCTTCAAGTAGCTTCCCCACTATTGAAGTCAGGCTTACAGGTCTATAATTCCCCGGTTTTGATCTAGCTCCCTTTTTAAATAAAGGCATCACATCTGCTTTACGCCAATCTTGTGGTGCTGAGCCTTGTGACATGGACTCCTTGAATATTAAATATAATGGTTTGGCTATAACTGAGCTTAACTTGTTGAGAACTCTTGGATGTATGCCATCGGGGCCAGGTGCCTTATTTACTTTAATTTTGAAGTGAAACTTCTTTAGTGGCACTTCTGGTGGGATAAAACTGGATTGATGGGGGGCGAAATGTGAAACGGAAGTGACGTCACGTAATGGACGCCACTCCGCTCACACGTCCCCTGTCACATGTGGCGGCGGCAGCGATAGCCGCCAGCGCCGCTCCTCTCACCCTCCCACACACCCCACACCCGGTTGCTCACATATGCGGCGGCTATAGCCGCCGCTCCTAACTGCCGCTGTTCCGCCGCCCGCTGCCATGCCGCGCATGCGCAGTTGTGATGGCGCCGCTGACGGACGCCACACATACACAGAAGCGGCTGGCAGCGGTGTCGTTCCCCCCACACGCTCCTAACTGACGTGGGCGTTCGCGGGCCTCCTGCGCCCGCAGGAAGCGGTGGAGCACACGGCGCAACCCGCTCAGCACAGGGGCTCGGCGCCGGCTCCTGCTGCTGGAAGAAAGGGAGAGCCGGGCAGCGGATGGGTAATCTCGCCCGCGGCCGGTCACTCATGCCCGTGCCGGGCACATGTACCCCGTGGGGGGAGGGGGGGAAGGTGTGCGCAGAATTTGCGTAAGAGGGGGTCGGGGGGGTGCGCATAATTTGCAGAAGGGGAGGGGGGAGGGGGAGGAGGAGGGGGAGGGGGGGGTGCGCAGAATTTGCAGAAGGGGAGGGGGAGAAGTGGTGCGCAATTTACACCCCGCCCCTGGCTGCAGCAGGACACACACACACATGACTGATCCCCACACACTGACTGACCCCCACACACACACTAACCCCCACACTGACTGACCCCCACACAGACCCCCACACACACACTAACTGACCCCCACACAGACCCCCACACACACACTGACCCCCACACACACACACAGACTCACATACACACACAGACTCACATACACACACAGACCCCCCCCCCACACACACACACTGACTGACCCGCACACACACACTGATTGACCAACACACAGACCCCCACACACACGGACTGACAAACATACACACACACACACACTGTCCCCCCACACACACACACACTGTCCCCCCCCACACACACACTGTCCCCCCCACACACACACACTGTCCCCCCCCACACACACACACACTGTCCCCCCCACACACACTGTCCCCCCCCCACACACACACCTGTCCCCCCCCCACACAACACTGTCCCGCACACACACACACTGTGTCCCCCCCAGACACACACACACTGTCCCCCCCACACACACACACACTGTCCCCCACCACCCCACACACACTGTCCCCACCACCCCACACACACTGTCCCCCCCCACCCCACACACACTGTCCCCCCCACCCCACACACACGGACTGACAAACATACACACACACACACACTGTCCCCCCCCACACACACACTGTCCCCCCCACACACACACTGCCCCCCCCCCCACACACACACACACTGTCCCCCCCCCACACACACACACACACTGTCCCCCCCCCACACACACACACTGCCCCCCCACACACACTGTCCCCCCACACACACTGTCCCCCCCCCCACACACTGTCCCCCCCACACACACACACTGTCCCCCCCACACACACACTGTGTCCCCCCCCAGACACACACTGTCCCCCCCCCAGACACACACACACTGTCCCCCCCACACACACACACACACTGTCCCCCCCCACCCCACACACACTGTCCCCCCCCACCCCACACACACTGTCCCCCCCCACCACACACACAGTGTCCCCCCCCCACCACACACACACTGTCCCCCCCCACCACACACACACTGTCCCCCCCACCACACACACACTGTTCCCCCCCCCACACACACTGTCCCCCCCCACACACACTGTCCCCCCCCCACACACACACTGTCCCCCCCCCAGACACACACACACTGTCCCCCCCCCCACACACACACACTGTCCCCCCCACCCCACACACACTGTCCCCCCCACACACACACTGCCCCCCCCCCCCAGACACACACACACTGTCCCCCCCCCCCCACACACACACACTGTGTCCCCCACCCACACACACTGTCCCCCCCACCCCACACACACTGTCCCCCCCCCCCCACACACACTGTCGTCCCCCACCACACACTGTCCCCCCCCACCACACATTGTCCCCCCCCCACCACACACTGTCGTCCCCCCACCACACACTGTCCCCCCCCACCACACACTGTCCCCCCCCCACCACACACTGTCCACCCCCCACATACACACACACTGTCCCCCCCACAACACACTGTCCCCCCCCACACACACACTGTCCCCCCCACACACACACTGTCCCCCCCACACACACACTGTCCCCCCCCACACACACACTGTCCCCCCACACACACACACTGTCCCCCCCCCCACACACACACACCTGTCCCCCCCCCCACACACCACACTGTCCCCCCCCCACACACACACTGTCCCCCCCCCACACACACACTGTCCACCCCACACACACACACTGTCCCCCCCACACACACACACACTGTCCCCCCCACACACACACACTGTCCCCCACACACACACACAACACTGTCCCCCCCCACACACACACACACTGTCCCCCCCCACACACACACACACTGTCCCCCCACACACACACACTGTCCCCCCCCACACACACACACACTGTCCCACCCCACACACACACACTGTCCCCCCCACACACACACTGTCCCCCACCACACACACACTGTTCCCCCCACAACACCACACTGTCCCCCCACACACACACACTGTCTCCCCCCCCACACACACACACACTGTCTCCCCCCCACACACACACACTGTCCCCCCCACACACACACACTGCCCCCCCCACACCACACTGCCCCCCCACACACACTGTCCCCCCCCCCACACACACTGTCCCCCCCCACACACACACTGTCCCCCCCACACACACACTGTCCCCCCCACACACACACTGTCCCCCCCACACACACACTGTCCCCCCCACACACACACTGTCCCCCCCACACACACACACTGTCCCCCCCCACACACACACTGTCCTCCCACACACACACACTGTCCCCCCCCCCCCACACACACACACTGTCCCCCCCCACACACACACACTGTCCCCCCACACACACACACTGTCCCCCCCCCCCACACACACACACACACACACTGTCGTCCCCCCCCACACACACACACTGCCCCCCCACACACACACACACTGTCCCCCCCCACACACACACACTGCCCCCCCCACACACACTGTCCCCCCCCACACACACACTGTCCCCCCCCCCCCACACACACACACTGTCCCCCCCCCACACACACACTGTCCCCCCCCACACACTGTCCCCCCCCACACACACACACTGTCCCCCCCCCACACACACTGTCCCCCCCCACACACACTGTCCCC
>NW_027454134.1:0-99932 GCF_040206685.1 Ascaphus truei | reverse complement strand
GAAGTGATTTGTCTCACTTCAGAGTTTCTAGACTAGGCCGCAAAATCCTTTACGGTGTACAGGAAAAAAGAGACATAAAATACCAAGTCTATTTCAAAACAATGAATGCAACTTAAAGACTCAACATATCTGGCTGATGAATGCAAGGGTTAAACCTGGGAATACTATATTTTCAGTGTGACATGACCCTATTAAGATGCATTTCTCAAGGTTTACAAGTTACTGTATGGTTATTTTGCTGTTTAAAGTTTTTCTACCTTTTTTTGTTTAATTTCTTGAAATTACCTATGTACTGGTAGGAAGATAAATGTTTGAACAGGGGTTCTCAACTCCAGTACTCAAGCCTGTCCAACAGGTCAGGTTTTCAGGATATCCCACCTTAAGCACATGTGGTTCCATCAGGGGCTCAGTTTTCAACCAAGCCTCTGATTGAGCCAAGATATATGACACATATTACTAATGCAGGAATAAGTCATCAGAAATAGGCCCCTTGTTCAAAACAATATAACCATTTTCTCCTGGGATGTTGGAAGCATTAATATGCCTGATGACGCCATATGCTGGGCACAATGACCGAGATAGCAGCTGAGAGAAAGAGCAGAGAATGTAATAGTGTTTAAAATTGTTTCCCAATAGCTCAGATATAGCGATCAGTGAAAGAACAGTGTCCCATCAGCCGTGGCTGGACTGGATGTCTTGCTCACAAGTGCTATGTAATGTGGAAAAATGTTGCACACCAAAAATCAAAATAAATCTGAGATACTAATACCAGTGGGAGTCCGAGTGAAAAAATGGAGAGAAGGGAGAGTGAGAGAGAAGGGAGCGAGAAGGGAGTGGGAGAGGGAGAAGAGGTAGAGAGAGGTGATTAAAGATTGATTAGTTTGAGTCAGGGGAAGTGAGGCAAGGGTCATATAGAAGGAGATAAAGGGGGAGTGAGTGATAAAGGGAGAGAGAAAAGTTGAGAGATAAAGGGGGAGAGAATGAGCACTAAAAACAGGACTGCTATAACGTCTTGAAAGCCTAAGAAATCAGATCAACATACATAGACCTGAAAATGGAGGATTTTTTAAACCGATCGAATTGGCAGAACCAGACTGAAACAGCTTCTTATCAGCCGTCTACCACTGAGATGTATATTCTTTCAGTGGTAGAGAATGTATCATACCCTCCATTAGCAGTGTCTGATTACAATGGCTGCAGTGAAAGAAGTTAGGGTTAGGGTATCCTGAAAACCTGGCCTGTTTGCGGCTCTCGAGGACTGGAACTGTGCAGGCCTGGCTTACAGCATAGCAAAGTAGGCCAATTCACATAAAGAGAGCTATTTAGAAGTGGTTTGCCTCACTTCAGAGTTACTAGAATAGGCCACAAAATCCTTTGCGGTGTACAGGAAAAAAGAGGCATAACATACCAAGGCTGCCATCTTTTAATATTACAAGGTTACTAGATGCTCTGCAGAATTTTATAAATGCAGTAATTAATTGAAGCCAACTAAAGTGTCACTAATTTTAAATATCTTGGCATTTGGTTTCACTCCCATTTAAAATTTGAGTTGCATATTGATAATCTGACATCCAAAATCATTGCCAAACTGGGTGTACTTTATAGGAACAAATCCTCCCTAGGCCAAGGTGCATGATGGGTTAACTTTTGTATCTTACAGACATGCTTAAATGTAGTTAGTACTGCATTGCTGTGAACAGGACACATAGTGGAAAGTTACCTTAATTAAGAGAAACTCTCCAGAGTTGTATGGGAGTCTCCTGGGCCCTCCCCTAGGTCATGCTTATAGTGCCAGCAACGCGACTGGCGAAGTGACGGGTGACGTCACCTGCGAAAGTTATAATTTAACTTTCGGGGATGTCGCTGGCGACATGGGCATTGATTGGTTCAGAGGCTGTCACATGTGGCGACAGCCTCTGAAAAATCTGATTTCCCCAGCTCCAAATTTTGAGTCGCCAGCGTTACTCCCGTCGCGTCGCACTTACTATAAGCGCTGCCTAACTGGGATGTATACTGAATGCCTGGATGTGTTCTCTGACACATTTGTACAGCAGAGAAATGTGCCAGACTCTCAACTGTGGCAAAGCTGATAGTATACTCAGGACTGCGTGCAGTAAAAATTGATCACATAATAGCAACTATTGGGAGTCCCCTGGTTGTTGATGACATCATGAGCGCTATCCTGAGTGTCATAGAATGCTGAAATATATCCAAAGCTATGTATCCAATAAATTGAGCAGAAAGAGATAGGGGAAACTGTCCAAGCATTGCTGGAGTCAGAGGTAATATGGACCGCAGCCAGTTTGTTCAACTATCTGGGCTGTGGAAATACCAGATGGGTAGTGTAGGGTGGCTGTGCACTGTAGAACCCTAAACACAGTAGTGCCACTGTTGGTCGCTGTCATCGCTGACGTAGTTACTTTGGTGGAACATATGCTGTGAAGTATGTATATACAATTATACCAAGGTACAAAAATAGGAGAATGAGAAAAGGAACATAGAGTAGTACGTCTTTGGCTAAGAGAAGAAGAAACCACTTGATTGTCTCTCTCTCTCTCTCTCTCTTTTTATATATATATAAAAATATAAAAAAGTGTAAAATGGGGGGGTTTGCGAGGTGTGAAATAGGCCTTGCAACACTACCATTTGAGTAAAAGTTGTGCCCTAAAAAAAATGTCATGGTAGGTGTGCTATGGGGTAGGGAGGGGGGCCTGATCCTTGCATTTGTCCTGGGCCCCAAGATTTCTGCTGGCGGCCCTACTGACAAGGGATTCCTCAAATTGGGCCCAGCAGAAGCTACTTCCCAAGCAAGCAATTGCCTTTTTATATTATTTGTTCTGCTTTTTACTATTATCAGTATATATATGTAACATCGCCAAAAGAAGGGTCGTGCGGTCACTGCTGTATTTCATCTCCTGTCTGCACCGCTGATAAGAGGCATAGAGGAATTTGTGAGGGCGGACCCTCGCTCTCGCAGAGGGGAGGGGTTTGATGTCTGTCTGTCTGTGTGTGTGTGTGTGTGAGAGGGAGAGAGAGAGTGTGTGTGTAAGAGGGAGAGTGTGTGTGTGTGTGTGTGTGTGTGTGTGTGTGTGTGTGTGTGTGTGTGTGTGTGTGTGTGTCACCCACCCTGTTTCCCTCTGTCTCACTTTCTGTCGCCCTCTGTCTCACTTTCTGTCACCCTCTGTCTCACTTTCTGTCACCCTCTGTTTCCCCCTGTCACCCTCTGTCTCACCCTGTCACCCTCTGTCTCACCCTGTCACCCTGTGTCACACCATGTCACCCATTTTCTCCCTGTCAACCTCTGTATCTCTCGGTATCACCCTGTCATTCTCTGTCTCACCCTGTCACCCTCTGCCTCACCCTGTCACCCTCTGCCTCACCCTATCTCACACACTCTCTGTGTCTCACACACTCTCTGTGTCTCACACACTCTCTGTGTCTCACACACTCTCTGTGTCACACACACACGCACACTCTCTCTGTGTCACACACACACTCTTAACAAGGACTAATTGTAGTATAATGTAATACAATAAATAAACATGTCAAAAACGAATGTTGTTCTTACTAGGAATTTATTCAATTTTTTTTAAAGCGGGCCTGGGGCGGGGCTAGGTGATGAGTAGATTTTTTTGTTCAGCGAGTAGATTTTTGGGTGATTTGTCAACCACAATATATATATATATATATGTAAGGGGGCCACTCCCGGCTTCCCTGATGTTCCTTTGCCCCTTGCCTTACCCCTGTGGCAGTGGGGGAAGGGGATGGCGACTTTTCCCAGTTGGCGCTGCTATCTGTGCCGGCGCCGTCGGGGGCCCTGATGCTCGAGCATGCGCAGATAGCCACAGCGGCCATGTTGTGTTTGGTGCGAGGTTCGCGCAATACGCAGAGGTTGGCAAGGGTAGTGGTGGCCATTACAAGTGTACAGGAGATCTGGTAGGTTGCGCAGGTGCAGTTATGTGTAGCGGTGGCCACTACAGCTTTGCACAGGTGCAGTAGAGACCGCGCACACAGTCCCCATAGGAAAGAGGTTCTGAGTGGACTACATCCCCCAGCAGCCTCTGGTGAATGCCCTATGTTCCCTGTCACCTGCAACCAACCAGCCACTGAGACTTGCAGATTCTCTGCAGCAGGGAATTTGATACATTGTTTTGTGCAGTCAGGAAGCAGACTGGGAAGCACGTGAGTGAGTGAGACTTAGGGGACAAAGAGGGAAAGAAGGTGGGCAGAGAGCTGCGAGATTCTGCCCTAGGCCAGAAATCCCCAGGCTAGAGTTGAGGCCCTGACTTCCCACTAGTGAGGGTGGGTGGTCACAGGGACAGGCCCTAGTACAGGAACCTGTCACTTTAGAGAGAGAGAGAAGTGAAGGAAGCAGAGACTGTCGCAGCACCATTACAGAGGTTTAGGATCAGACCTCTTCAAGCACAGCAGCAACCAACCGGGTGGGATCGCCCTGGAAGGTAACCCTGACGTATCTTCACCGTCGGATCCTTTGCGAAGTCTGTTTGCAGGTCCTAGCGCTGGAGCGCTCGGCAGGTAACATCCATAAGTGCACCAACTATAAATCAGTACATAGTGGCTGTGCAGTCACACACACACATACCTTATTTTGGGGGTGGGGTTGTGGTGTGGGGAGTTGGACATGGTGTGGGTACACGGTGAGGGGTTGCATCCTGCGAGACACGTGAGTTACTGTGTCTCCTAGAAGAGAGACACTTAATGTATGACATGCATAGTTATGTTACTGTTAGAAAAGTCACTGTTCTTTTATATGCTGTGTGCGTGATATTATATTATTGTCCTGTGAGGAACAACTCCCGCTCTGCTTGGAGCCATCACAGGTGGAGGCGCTGCACCATATAGTATTGTTCAGGAGGATACACCCCAGGCTCTCATTGGCGGAGGTTCAGGCCTCCTGTGAGCCTCACAGGTAAAGCACCACACTGGTAATACATATAGCTCCCCTCACATGCACCCTATCTGCGATTGGGTGGGGGAATATGGGTTACATATATATATTATATATATATAGTACCGACACACTTTATTCGAGTGTGGCCGGTACCGCAAGCCGGGAGATTTCCCGGCTTGCTAGTGGCCGCCCCTCGGCGTGCCGCGCGTCATAGACGCGCGGTCACGCGTCTTCGGGAGCGTGCGCCCCCTGCACGCGCGTCCAGGGGCTCCCCGAGGGAGCCCTGGTGTCCCGCGATCGCGGGACAGCGGCAGGGGGTTCCGGGGGACCCGGCGGACCCGGCAGCGGTAGGGAGAGCGCCCCGATCGGAGGGCGCTCTTCCGCTGCTTCGGCGCGCGCCCGTCACTCTCGGGCGCGCGCCAGGCTACTGCTGCGGCCAAGAACGGGCAAATGCTCGAATAAACTTGGCCGCAGCAGTATATATATATATATATATATACAGTGCTCGACAAACCCGGTCGCCAACTCGCCAGCTGCGATCGGATATTGGCTCGTGGCCAGTAGCTTTTCCCCTGCTCTGCAAAAACAAAATCCCCTGCTCGAAAAAAAAAAAAAAACCCTCTGGCTGTGACGCGGCTTGGAGTTGCCAGGACTTCAAACCGCCCTTCCTTCTCTGCACGGGTAAGTAATGAAGGGGGGGGGGGGTTGGAGGTGCGCGCGCGTGTGTCTGCTGCTGCTGCTCCTCCTATATATCCTCCTGTATAATTGTGTCACCTCCTGCTTACAAGACCTGCACTGATCCGGTCATGGAGAGGATTGTGGACAGATGCTTGAGGTGGGGGGGAATTTAATGCACTGTAATAAATATTTATATATACTGTACTGTTCTGGTGCTTCACCCCCCTCCCTCCGGTGCTCCCGCTGCCCGCGCGGCTCAGGTGCTTCACCCCCGCTCCCTCCGGTGCTGCCCGCGTGGGTCGGGTTTTTCACCCCCCTCCCTCCGTTGCTCCCGCTGCCCGCGAGGCTCGGGTGTCACTCCCCCCTCCCTCCGGTGCTCCCGCTGCCCACGCGGCTCGGGTGTCACTCCCCCCTCCCTCCGGTGCTCCCGCTGCCCACGCGGCTCAGGTGCTTCACCCCCGCTCCCTCCGGTGCTGCCCGCGAGGCTCGGGTTTCACTCCCCCCTCCCTCCGGTGCTGCCCGCGAGGCTCGGGTTTCACTCCCCCCTCCCTCCGGTGCTCCCGCTGCCCACGCGGCTCGGGTGTCACTCCCCCCTCCCTCCGGTGCTCCCGCTGCCCACGCGGCTCGGGTGTCACTCCCCCCTCCCTCCGGTGCTCCCGCTGCCCACGCGGCTCGGGTGTCACTCCCCCCTCCCTCCGGTGCTCCCGCTGCCCACGCGGCTCGGATGTCACTCCCCCCTCCCTCCGGTGCTCCCGCTGCCCACGCGGCTCGGGTGTCACTCCCCCCTCCCTCCGGTGCTCCCGCTGCCCACGCGGCTCGGATGTCACTCCCCCCTCCCTCCGGTGCTCCCGCTGCCCGCGCGGCTCAGGTGCTTCACCCCCGCTCCCTCCGGTGCTGCCCGCGAGGCTCGGGTGTCACTCCCCCCTCCCTCCGGTGCTCCCGCTGCCCACGCGGCTCGGGTGTCACTCCCCCCTCCCTCCTGTGCTCCCGCTGCCCGCGCGGCTCGTGTGTCTCTCCCCCCTCCCTCCGGTGCCCGCGCGGCTCGTGTGTCTCTCCCCCCCCTCCCTCCGGTGCCCGCGCGGCTCGTGTCTCTCCCCCCTCCCTCCGGTGACCGCGCGGCTCGGGTATCTCTCTCCCCTCCCTCCGGTGCTCCAGTGTGTGTGTGTGTGTGTGTGTGTGTGTGTGTGTGTGTGTGTGTGTGTGTGTGTGTGTGTGTGTGTGTGTGTGTGTGTGTGTGTGTGTGTGTGTGTGTGTGTGTGTGTGTGTGTGTGTGTGTGTGTGATGAGAGGGAGAGAGAGAGAGGGTATGAGTATGAGAGAGTGTGTGTATGGGTATGAGAGAGTGTGTATGTGTGTGTGTGTATGAGAGAGAGAGAACGTGTAGGACACCAGAGGTACCCAGTCACCCCCCACCCAGTCAGTCAGTCATCCCCCCCACCCAGTCAGTCAAAAGTCAGTCACCCCCCCCCCACCCAGTCAGTCAAAAGTCAGTCACCCCCCCACCCAGTCAGTCAAAAGTCAGTCATAGTCTGTCATCCCACCCCCTGCCCAGTCATCCCACCCAGTCAGACAGTCAGTAATCCCCACCAAGTCAGACATCCCATCACCCCACCCCCCCAATCACCCCACCCCCCCAATCACCCCACCCCCACAATCACCCCACCCCCACAATCACCCCACCCCCCAATCAATCACCCCACCCCCCAATCAATCACCCCACCCCCCAATCAATCACCCCACCCAGTCACCCCACACCCCCAATCACCCCACCCAGTCACCCCACACCCCCAATCACCCCACCCAGTCACCCCATCCCCCCACAGTCACCCTCTCTCTGTCTCTCACCCTCCGTCTCTCTCACACTCTCTCCGTCTCTCTCTCCGTCTCTCTCACCCTCTCTCTCCGTCTCTCTCACCCTCTCTCTCCGTCTCTCTCACCCTCTCTCTTCGTCTCTCTCACCTTCTCTCTCCGTCTCTCTCACCCTCTCTCTCCGTCTCTCTCACCCTCTCTCTCCGTCTCTCTCACACTCTCTCTCCGTCTCTCTCACCCTCTCTCTCCGTCTCTCTCACCCTCTCTCTCCATCTCTCTCACCCTCTCTCTCCGTCTCTCTGTCTTACAATCTGGATCTGGATATCTTATTTACCCTGTATATCTTAACTGCCCTACACTACACCGAAATAACCTATTCTGCTTTCTTCCAGATCTGACTCAAGCTTCACACGGGAGACATCGGAACCCCCCCTAACCCAGAAGACAGGTAGGGAACACATCCCCTCCAATGTATAACATTGCGGGAATGAGGGTATCTGGACATTGACGGACTGCAGATCAGGTAAGATCCCAGGCGGGATTGCTGCTTTAAATATTGTGAAGTGGGGACGTCCAGACACTGGTTAAGGGGTTCAGGAAACTAGTCATTCACATCTGGCTTTTTTTCTAGACTTGACATTTATACACAAGGACTAATTGTAGTATAATGTAATACAATAAATAAACTTATGTCAAAAACGAATGTTCTTACTAGGAATTTATTCAATTTTTTTCATTTATGGTTTTTTTAAATGCGGGGCTGGGGGCGGGATTAGAGGCGGGTTGGGGGCGGGACTAGGGGCGGGACTAAAGGCGGGGTTGGGGCGGGACTAGGTGGCGAGTAGATTTTTTGGTTCGGCGAGTAGATTTGTGGGTGATTTGTCAAGCACTGTATATATATATATACTTATTATTAGGCTATAACTGCAGCACTGATTATTGTGCTACCTAGTTCTTGTTGGTTCTTAATAGATTGCTATGAGGGATATTGTTATATGCACTTATGATATAATACACCTCATTTAGCAATCAGGACGCCACACTCCATATATTTTAGCACCCTCCCCATCAGTTACATATGTTGCTGGTACCATGGTTTTTTACCTCACTACTTCTTATTGGGACTCACACTGGTACTGTCATTTAGCGCATGAATATTTATTTTGTTCTAACAAAATTAACACAGTATAGGAAAATATGCATTTGTCAGAGGGAAAGGCCAATAATCTGGAGTCAGGTCACCCTAATGTATATTAAAAATAAACACAGGCCTGTCTGATACTCCCTGATATTATAAAGTAAAGAGGCCACTCTATAATAAATATTTACACAGGCCTTTTTAAGTCTGTCCCTAATAATCTGTAATCAGGAGGTCATTATAAGTGTTAAAACAGTAGTGGTACTGTGATATTAAAGTGACAATCCCATACAAGTTTAATTCAGCCCAAATCCACACAATAATGTTAATAAATGCATTATAAATATCACATGACCATATGTATACTGGCTTAGTTCATGGCTGTGTTATTACATCATTACATGTGTAATTAAATCCGTGACATTCTCAGGCTCCCCCCTTCTGTGACAATCATACAGCCGGGCCGTTACATTGCAACACACTAATCCCGCCCCTAGTGACATCACCTGATCAGTAACCAGTCAGAGAAGCTAGCAGGCAAAGAACTACATTTCCCACAATGCACCTCGTGGAGTGTGGCTAGCAGCTACACCTTCTCTCACTAGTTTGTCTCCTGCGAGTTTCCGTACACAGCGTCTTGTTAGAGTGGGGCGTGGACATGTGTAAACTTCAATGGTGGGAAAATGAGACAGTTTTAGCTGCTAGCTGAGCAGTGGTACAGCGCTCTGTAGAAGGCGCTCTCAGTCGGGTGAGTGATTTTTCAATGTGTGTGTTTATTTCATTTCTCATTTTACTTTCACTTTAAGTACTGCATGCTTATTTTTTTCTTTGGGCATTTAGAGATTTAAGTGCTCCGTGAGCCGAGTCCTCCATTGAAGGAGGAGCTATGAGGCCAACCTATCACAGCTACTGTACCATCTTCAGTTGCTTTCAGTATACTGATTAATCCACGGCACAGAATATGCAACTTCAAATACATCTATCAACTGTCTATATGTTAAGCCCCCGGACAAGCAAGTGGTGAAACATGCATGTCAGGACTTGTCTGTCTCATCTAGGATGTGGTGGTGATCTCAGCTGTTTCTCCTTCTCTCCGCTGAATCTTGCAGTCTGTGCTCCAAGCAACCCTGGGAGCATGTGCTGAGACTCACTCTCCCTGAACCTACGAGCAGTTAAGCTGTGGATATCTGCTATCACTCTGCTGGACACTTTGCTGTACACTCAGGACTGGTCTAAGTACTTTTGCTACCTATTTTGGCTTGTTAGTTATATCTGCCAATTTTTTGCTCATCTGTGTGTTTCATATCTATAGGCTTGGATCATATTACTAACTTATATAATTAACTTATTCATTTCCTTGCTTGTTAGTTATACACTAGTTTCATACAAGCACTTCACACAGGGGGCTTCAACTTAGGTAGTACTTGACCGGCCGGTCTGAGTGTTCTCATTTCCATATATTTCTTGCCTCTACACTTTATTTACACACTTTGTACTTATTACTGCAGTGTAGCATTTTTCCCCACACCTTAAGGTTCAGTTTATAACAGCTTTGTAGGTCACCACTGCTCCTCATTTTAACCATTTATGTGTATGTGATTAATAAACCTTTATTGATACAATTTGTGTATGTTAGAGTGCTATTCAGGGGATTCTTTTTTTCTGTGTTAGTTTTCATATATATGTGTGTGTGTGTGTGTGTGTGTGTGTGTGTGTGTGTGTGTGTGTATATATGTATATATTTATGTATATATATTTGTGTGTGTGACCTTGGGCAAGTCACTTCATATCCTCTGTGCCTCAGGCACCAATGTCATAGATTGTAAGCTCTATGGGGCAGGGACTTGTGTCTGCAAAATGTCTCTGTATAGCGCTACGTAAAACTAGCAGCGCTTTAAAAGAACATGCTGTTATTATTATTATATATAAATGTGTATGTATTTATTTATATAGCACTATTAATGTATATAGCGTTTCACAGTAGTAATACATGTGAAAATCCTATAAATAACAAATACAAATATCAGGTCATGGGAATAAGTGATTTGGACATAAAAGTAACATTTCGGAAGTGTGGACAACTAATACATCTTGTAGATTGCCTTTACAGTGTGATGTCATTGATTCAGTAGATTGTGTGCAGACCAGGACTGCAGTACAGTGTCACTCACATGGATGACTTGCGTGGTAGAAGCTCAAGAACAAGGATGTCAAACTCCAGTCCTCGAGGGCAGCAAACAGGCCAGGTTTTCAGGATATCCCTACTGAAAACCTGGCCTGTTTGGGACCCTCGAGGACTGGAGTTTGACATGCATGCTCTAGACGGAGCACAGCTGTGGGTGGGAGGTGGATTTGCTTTGCATCAAATGGTTTGGAGCAAGGTTTATTGTATCATAATAACAATGCAATGCTTAACTTTTATTTCAGGAGGGATGACTGCAGAACAGAAGTGAATATTGAAGCCATGTGTTCCTTTTCTTGCAAAAGAGAAAATTTGAAGGACAGTTGAACAGAATGAAAATTACTACACAGAGACAGATAAGCAATGTGTATATTTCTCATTTGCCATTTAGTATTTGTCGTTTTATTGACTCCACACAATCCAGCTGCTACGGGTTTCACATTGAACATTTTCATCTCTACTCTACCCCTTCCTGTGATCTGAACCATGCAAGTTTTCATTGATTCAATACATCATGAGTAGAGTGTGGCTACAGTATGAAGTAAAGACCCAAGGACCACATCTACTACCATTCATAACAAGAACATGTGCAGTAGCGCACAGCTGCAGTTCTATGTGATTGTTATGAAAGGTTGAGGTGGTTCAATTCTATGAATCTGGAGTGGGATGGATCCTGTTTGCATCACATGGTTTCATCTAGGCCAGTAGATTATATAACTCTCAGTACAGGTTACACATGGCATCAGTATTAGTGATGTAAAGAGGAGGAAAGCTTCAATGTGGAGTACAAAGCCAAGTAATGTTGAAGTTACTCCTTTTACCATTTACTTGGTCAGTCTGTACTGTCTACTCCCCACACAGCTGCTAAGGGTCTTCCATTTTAAATACTTTCACCTCCTATTCTGCACTGCTTTGCTGCCCATTATTTAGAAATGCGTTCCAGTCATGTTTACCACTCTGAATCTCTCTGCAGTCATTGATTCAGCACATCATGGGTAGAGCATGGCTACAGATACAGCAAGCTATTATTATTTTACCGGCTGATCACCCATAATATTGCATTAAAACATAGAATATCACTTAATTTCCAAAAGATTCAGTGATGCTGATAATGCAGAATCTCACAACATTTCCCATCATAATGCCATAATGCACCAGAGGAAGAAATAATCCTTGCTATATCTGTACATTGTGTGACGTATTACCTCCATGACCATTGATAGCAAGTACATCTTCTGTATAGAGCGGCTGTGTTATGATGCAGTTATTGATCATCATTGACATAATCACAAGAATCTTATGCAAAGGGAAATTGTCCGCAGCGAAGTGAGATGTGTGCCTGTTTTAAGTCCTCCAGCTTAACGCCCCTACACCTCCCACTACACAGACATACTTACTTATGCATACACTGACATCTGGCATACCTACACACACCCCAGGGCCACTTCCTTCCCCTGATGTCAGGGAGAGGATGGGCATGCAGAGTGCAGTAAGTCTCCACGTTACTCTGGCCAACAGTCTTGGCCTACCCCCAGCATCTGTCACCCACAACATCTGTTCCCTCCTTGTAAAGTGCTGAACTATCTCACCTGGGTCAGTGCTATAGCTGATCACAGTGCCCGATCATGATGTCACTGTGACAGGCAGCAGTGCAGATTGACCGGTCAATCAATGCAGTGCCGCACCATATGCACTAAATGAGATTTCCGTGCCCCCTGTCAGGTTACTCCCTGGGCAGTGACCCTGCTCACCCCCTCCCCTAGTTCCACCTCTGACCACAATTATCTCTCTTGGAGAGTGTAGCAAATTGGTGTTGGTGGAATCTCACCTCTGCCATGCATGGTCACAATCTGGGCACAGGACCCAAATAGTGGGCAATGTGGCACTTCTTACAGTAGAGAATAAGTAACTATATTCTTTACTTGTGTATTAAGGACCTTATTTGCATTAAAATTCAGTCCCCATGGGACCAAGACTTTCTGGCTTACTGAACAAAGTGGAATTATTTCGTAGAGGGTGGAGAATTGTATTTTATCTGAAATTACCCCCTCTGCACAAAATACAAACAATTATACACATACATGTACCTTGTGGAAGTTGTTGCCCTCTATCTTCCTGTGGTCTCTCCCTGTTTCTCACCGTGCCTCCTCCCATTTCCTTGCACCTCTGCGTCTCCGCATATATCCCTATACTCAGAGCCGGCTCCGGTCAGTGACATGGGATGCCCAAATATGAGCATATCCATACATGGGCATCCATGCCACTGACCGGAGCCCACTCTGTTGCGGATATGGAGAGAGACTGGGAGATTTACATCCCCTTATAATTCATATGGTGCATAGTACCGGCACGTATTGTTTTACCGTTACTGTGTACCTTCCTACTTTCACACTGGTACAGTATGTGCTGCAGTGGGACTGAGAGGGATATATTGGTAACACATAGTCATTGTTGGGGGAATTCAATCCATTTTGAAAATAGTAATGCAATGTTTTATACTTTTTTTTTTTTGCAGTAATGAAGAATGAAAAAGTTCTGTTAAAATTGAATTGGAGGTGAACTGGAATCATCATCAACTCTGCACCAGTGTGAATTGATGTTCTTTAATGTTCTGATAAGGTACATGCAACATCTCTTCCTCAACCCCTACACCACTCTCTGCCTCTTGCCTCTCTCTCTCCACCTCCCTGCTAAGCGTATTAACCCATCTAATGTAATCCACATTCCATGTCTCACTTTACTCTTCACTTCTCACGTGCCCTCTGGAATGTCTGCTCTCTGACTAACAAGGTCTATTTGTACATGACCTCTTCTGCTCTCATCATCCACCACTTCTCATTCCCCTCACCCCTGTCCTACTAGATACCTCAGCTTAATTGAACTCTCTCCTCTGACATCTACCCTTATCTCTAACCTCTCCTCACTTTCTGCTTAAACTAACTATCTTGTTAACTTTTACAATGCTATCATCTCCTCCTCCTCCCTCCTCCTCCCTCCTCCCTCCTCCATTATATATTTATATGCCCCTTCTAGGCTCTGACACACTCATCCCTCTAAGGCCATGATTATCATGGGCACATGCTTGGTCATCCACAGTGCGTGCGAGCGATGCAGAGCCGCCTCGGACCTCAGTGCAGGGATTGCTGCATACCCCAGCATCTGTCACCCACAAACAATACACACACTAATACTCCCCACAATACACACTATAATACCTCCTCAATACTAATCTCTCCAATAATATTATAGCTCCAAACACAATATACACAACACCCTTACACAAGATACACAATCTAGTACTCTCCTCTGCACCTCTACACACAATATAATACTCCCACACACACAATATACACACTACCCTCCTACCCCCATAAAATACAACCAATAATACACACACACTTTGTGGATGTTGGGACCAGCTCCCGGCATGCACCAGTGAAAGAGAGAGGCCAGCAGAAGCTCGGAAGAACTCCCTCTCTCCATCCGTGCCTCCCTCCGTTTCCCATCTTCTCCCTGTCTCTCTCCCTCCCTTTCCTTGCATCTCCCTGCGTCTTTACGTATACCCAGTCAGTGACGGCTCTGGTCACGTGATGCCTTAATATGGGCTTATCCATATATGTTCATCCACGTCACTAATGTGATGCCCGCACTGTTGCGGAGCTGGTACTTACGACGCGCACTTATTGTTTTATCAGTACTGCGTACCTGACTCTACCGGCCTACTTTCAACACTAGTACAATAAGTGCTTCACTACGAGTGAGTGGGGAATATTGGCATCACACAGTCACTGTTGAATATGCCATTCAATCCATTTTGAAAATAGTAATGCAATGTGGTTTTGTTTTGTTTGCTTTTTGCAGTAATGAAGAATGGATAAGTTATATTAAAATTAAATTGGAGGGGAACTGGATTCAGCATTTCATCATGAACTCTGCACTTGTGAGAATTTATCTTCTTGAATGCCCTGACAGGTACACGCAACTTTAAGACTATAATCTGCTGTGCAAGCTTTCGTGCTATACCTCCCCCTCAGGTTTTGATTTATACATTTGCTCCCTCAAGTCATGTCCTCTAATATTTGAAAGCTCTCTCCTAGCATTTTCTCTCTACCACAGAACGTCATCCCAATGTAACCTCTCTCTTGTTCTCTCTGCTTGCTGTTTCCTCACTCCTCTGTTAAACTTTTCTAATTTCTCTAACTTCCACACTCCTGCTTTTATCCACATGTTCTCTTTCCTTCCCCTACCTTTGCATGTGTCTACACACTGCACCATTTGTACAGACCTCTATTGCAGCTATTTCTGCACTGCTCAATGAAAAGCACTCTTTAATATCCTATTCTCTGTGCCCCCTCTCTCTGCGCCCCCTCTTTTGGCGCCTCCTCTCTCTGCGCCCCCTCTCTCTGCGCCTATCTGTCTCATTCTCTCTACGTCCCTCTCTCTCTACATAGAGCTATCTCTGTCTCTCTCTACACCTATCTCTGTGTCTCCTTCTATGTTTGCTGATGTGTGGGATATCTCTTATAATCTTGAACCTGCTCATATACACATCGGGCCTCCCTGCTAAGAGTGTTAACCTATCTAATGTAATCCACATTCCTTTCCTTACTTTTCTCTTCCCTTCTCCTATGCCATCTGGAATGTCCGTTCTCTGACTAACAAGGCTCTAGTTGTACATGACCTCTTCTGCTCTCATCATTCACAATCAGTCATTCCCCTCACCCCATCTTACCTGTCCCACTGATTTGCCTCTGCTTAATTAAACTCTCCTCTGACATCTACTCTAACCTCTCTGCTCTCTCTCTCTTTCCGCTTAAACTAACAATCTTATTAACTCTTACAATGCTATCCTCCTATCTATATGCCCCCTCTAGGCTCTGACACACTTGTCCCTCTAGCCCACACCCTTGGCTAAATTCCCAAACATGTTCATCACACTTCCACTCGCTGTTCTTAATGCCTATGAAGGAAATCACACAATTGATATTTGATTTTTCTACAGTAAAAATGTCTCCAGTCCTGTATAAAGCTGCTCTCTGGGGCCAAACCACACTACTTTTTTTTCACATTCATCAACACTCAAATTTAATTTACGCTGTCTTTTTTTCCCTGTATTTGACTCCCTCCACTAACCTTCTCCTCACACTTGCCATCCTTCCTTCACTTCTCCTCAAGCATTTGACTACTTCAGAGGCAAGGTGGATGCCACCCACAAGGAGATTCCTTCTGTCCCTTCCCCCTTCTCTCCTTCTACCTAATTCTCCTTCTGCATTTGACTCCTTTTCTTCTCTTACAGAGCTGGAAGCTAATCATCTTCTCTTCTCCCTCTACCACATGCCCTCTAGATCGTATCCCCTCACACCTTACTGCATCGATTAGTCCCCACTCTCACCCACATCTTCAATTCCTCCCTATTCTCTGGCTCTTTACCCTCTTACTTTAAGCCTGTAGTGGTCACCCTTTTCTCAGAAACAACCTACACCCTATGTGCCTTACTAACTACCGCCCTGTATCCCTCCTGCTGTTTGTCTCCTAATTGCTAGAATGTCAACATTCTTAAATCACATTCCCTCCTGGATCCTTTACAACCTGCCTTTCGTACAGCTCGTTCTACAGACTGTGCTTAAAGCAAATTCCCAAGGTCACTTTTCCCTACTAATCCTACTTGATCTATCTGCTGCGTTTGATGCTCTCAATCACTCTCCTCCTTCATATTCTAAACTCTCTCTTGGTATCCGTAACACAGTTCTATCCTGGTTTTCATCATAACTTTCCTGTCACACATTCTCCATCTCTGTTGCTAACATGTCTTCGTCTTCTATTGATCTGTCTGTGGGTATACATCAGGGCTCTGTTCTGAGATCTCTCTTTCTCTCTACATACTATCATTTGGTGACCTCATCAACTCTTTGTGACAATCCTATAAATAACAAATACAAATATCAGGTCATGGGAATAAGTGATTTGGACATAAAAGTAACATTTCGGAAGTGTGGACAACTAATACATCTTGTAGATTGCCTTTACAGTGTGATGTCATTGATTCAGTAGATTGTGTGCAGACCAGGACTGCAGTACAGTGTCACTCACATGGATGACTTGCGTGGTAGAAGCTCAAGAACAAGGATGTCAAACTCCAGTCCTCGAGGGCAGCAAACAGGCCAGGTTTTCAGGATATCCCTACTGAAAACCTGGCCTGTTTGGGACCCTCGAGGACTGGAGTTTGACATGCATGCTCTAGAAGGAGCACAGCTGTGGGTGGGAGGTGGATTTGCTTTGCATCAAATGGTTTGGAGCAAGGTTTATTGTATGTATTATCATAATAACAATGCAATGCTTAACTTTTATTTCAGGAGGGATGACTGCAGAACAGAAGTGAATATTGAAGCCATGTGTTCCTTTTCTTGCAAAAGAGAAAATTTGAAGGACAGTTGAAGAGAAGGAAAATTACTACACAGAGACAGATAAGCAATGTGTATATTTCTCATTTACCATTTAGTATTTGTCGTTTTATTGACTCCACACAATCCGGCTGCTACGGGTTTCACATTGAATATTTTCATCTCTACTCTACCCCTTCCTGTGATCTGAACCATGCAAGTTTTCGTTGATTCAATACATCATGAGTAGAGGGTGGCTACAGTATGAAGTAAAGACCCAAGGACCACATCTACTACCATTCATAACAAGAACATGTGCAGTAGCGCACAGCTGCAGTTCTATGTGATTGTTATGAAAGGTTGAGGTGGTTCAATTCTATGAATCTGGAGTGGGATGGATCCTGTTTGCATCATATGGTTTCATCTAGGCCAGTAGATTATATAACTTTCAGTACAGGTTACACATGGCATCAGTATTAGTGATTTAAAGAGGAGGAAAGCTTCAATGTGGAGAACAAAGCCAAGTAATGTTGAAGTTACTCCTTTTACCATTTACTTGGTCAGTCTGTACTGTCTACTCTCCACACAGCTGCTAAGGATCTTCCATTTTAAATACTTTCACCTCCTATTCTGCACTGCTTTGCTGCCCATTATTCAGAGATGCGTTCCAGTCATGTTTAGCACTCTGAATCTCTCTGCAGTCATTGGTTCAGCACATCATGGGTAGAGCATGGCTACAGATACAGCAAGCTATTATTATTTTACCGGCTGATCATCCATAATATTGCATTAAAACATAGAATATCACTTAATTTCCAAAAGATTCAGTGATGCTGATAATGCAGAATCTCACAACATTTCCCATCATAATGCCATAATGCACAAGTGGGAGAAATAATCCTTGCTATATCTGTACATTGTGTGACGTATTACCTCCATGACCAATGAGAGCAAGTACATCTTCTGTATAGAGCGGCTGTGTTATGATGCAGTTATTGATCATCATTGACATAATCACAAGAATCTTATGCAAAGGGAAATTGTCCGCAGCGAAGTGAGATTTCAGCCCCCAAACGTCTGTAATATTAATGCAATGTCTTACTTTTGTTGCAGTGAACACTGAAGAGACGGATCTACTACAACACTGTACAGGATGAGCATACGCTACAAGCAGCAAAATGATCTTGCAGTTGACAGTATGTTGTTCTGGTAATGTGCACAATTATTATTTATGGGCTACACACCACAGTGCTGGACATATTCTGTTAACTTCAACTCTACTCCTAACATGGAGATGTCTTCCTGGTGTTACTGATTCAGTACATCATATGCACAGTGTGGTTATGATATGATGGATTGATTTAATGAACCCACCAACCAATGATGACATCTGCATCATCTTCTGTAAAGTGCAGCTACAGCATGATATTATCAGCATTTGGTGCGGTATAATCAGAGGTATCTATGTGCTTTTGTGCCTGTTTTAAGTCCTCCAGCTTAACGCCCCTACACCTCCCACTACACAGGCATACTTACTTATGCATACACTGACATCTGGCATACCTACACACACCCCAGGGCCACTTCCTTCCCCTGATGTCAGGGAGAGGATGGGCATGCAGAGTGCAGTAAGTCTCCACGTTACTCTGGCCAACAGTCTTGGCCTACCTCCAGCATCTGTCACCCACAACATCTGTTCCCTCCTTGTAAAGTGCTGAACTATCTCACCTGGGTCAGTGCTATAGCTGATCACAGTGCCCGATCAGGATGTCACTGTGACAGGCAGCAGTGCAGATTGACCGGTCAATCAATGCAGTGCCGCAACATATGCACTAAATGAGATTTCCGTGCCCCCAGTCAGGTTACTCCCTGGGCAGTGACCCTGCTCACACCCTCCCCTAGTTCCACCTCTGATCACAATTATCTCTCTTGGAGAGTGTAGCAAATTGGAGTTGGGGGAATCTCACCTCTGCCATGCATGGTCACAATCTGGGCACAGGACCCAAATAGTGGGCAATGTGGCACTTCTTACAGTAGAGAATAAGTAACTTTATTCTTTACTTGTGTATTAAGGACCTTATTTGCATTAAATTCAGTCCACATGGGACCAAGACTTTCTGGCTTGCTGAACAAAGTGGAATTGTTTCGTAGAGGGTGGAGAATTGTATTTTATCTGAAATTACCCCCTCTGCACAAAATACAAACAATTATACCCATACAAGTACCTTGTGGAAGTTGTTGCCCTCTATCTTCCTGTGGTCTCTCCCTGTTTCTCACCGTGCCTCCTCCCATTTCCTTGCACCTCTGCGTCTCCGCATATATCCCTATACTCAGAGCCGGCTCCGGTCAGTGACATGGGATGCCCAAATATGAGCATACCCATATATGGGCATCCATGCCACTGACCGGAGCCCGCTCTGTTGCGGATATGGAGAGAGACTGGGAGATTTACATCCCCTTATAATTCATATGGTGCATAGTACCGGCACGTATTGTTTTACCGGTACTGTGTACCTTCCTACTTTCACACTGGTACAGTATATGCTGCAGTGGGACTGAGAGGGATATATTGGTAACACATAGTCATTGTTGGGGGAATTCAATCCATTTTGAAAATAGTAATGAAATGTTTTTTACTTTTCTTTTTTTTCAGTAATGAAGAATGAAACATTTCTGTTAAAATTGAATTGGAGGTGAACTGGATTCATCATCAACTCTGCACCAGTGTGAATTGATGTTCTTTAATGTTCTGATAAGGTACATGCAACATCTCTTCCTCAACCCCTGCACCACTCTCTGCCTCTTGCCTCTCTCTCTCCACCTCCCTGCTAAGCGTATTAACCCATCTAATGTAATCCACATTCCATGTCTCACTTTACTCTTCACTTCTCACGTGCCCTCTGGAATGACTGCTCTCTGACTAACAAGGTCTATTTGTACATGACCTCTTCTGCTCTCATCATCCACCACCTCTCATTCCCCTCACCCCTGTCCTACTCGATACCTCAGCTTAATTGAACTCTCTCCTCTGACATCTACCCTTATCTCTAACCTCTCCTCACTTTCTGCTTAAACTAACTATCTTGTTAACTTTTACAATGCTATCATCTCCTCCTCCTCCCTCCTCCTCCTCCCTCCTCCTCCTCCCTCCTCCATCATATATATGCCCCTTCTAGGCTCTGACACACTCATCCCTCTAAGGCCATGATTATCATGGGCACATGCTTGGTCATCCACAGTGTGTGCGAGCGATGCAGAGCCGCCTCGGACCTCAGTGCAGGGATTGCTGCATACCCCCAGCATCTGTCACCCACAAACAATACACACACTAATACTCCCCACAATACACACTATAATACCTCCTCAATACTAATCTCCCCAATAATATTATAGCTCCAAACACAATATACACAACACCCTTACACAAGATACACAATCTAGTACTCTCCTCTGCACCTCTACACACAATATAATACTCCCACACACACAATATACACACTACCCTCCTACCCCCATAAAATACAACCAATAATACACACACACTTTGTGGATGTTGGGACCAGCTCCCGGCATGCACCAGTGAAAGAGAGAGGCCCGCAGAAGCTCGGAAGAACTCCCTCCATCCGTGCCTTCCTCCGTTTCACATCTTCTCTCTGTCTCTCTCCCTCCCTTTCCTTGCATCTCCCTGCGTCTTTACGTATACCCAGTCAGTGACGGCTCTGGTCACGTGATGCCTTAATATGGGCTTATCCATATATGTTCATCCACGTCACTAATGTGATGCCTGCACTGTTGCGGAGCTGGTACTTACGACGGGCACTTATTGTTTTATCAGTACTGCGTACCTGACTCTACCGGCCTACTTTCAACACTAGTACAATATGTGCTTCACTACGAGTGAGTGGGGAATATTGGCATCACACAGTCACTGTTGAATATGCCATTCAATCCATTTTGAAAATAGTAATGCAATGTGGTTTGGTTTTGTTTGCTTTTTGCAGTAATGAAGAATGGAAAAGTTATATTAAAATTAAATTGGAGGGGGACTAGATTCAGCATTTCATCATGAACTCTGCACTTGTGAGAATTTAACTTCTTGAATACCCTGACAGGTACACGCAACATTAAGACTATAATCTGCTGTGCAAGCTTTCGTGCTATACCTCCCCCTCAGGTTTTGATTTATACATTTGCTCCCTCAATTCATGTCCTCTAATATTTGAAAGCTCTCTCCTAGCATTTTCTCTTTACCACAGAACGTCATCCCAATGTAACCTCTCTCTTGTTCTTTCTGCTTGCTGTTTCCTCACTCCTCTGTTAAACTTTTCTAATTTCTCTAACTTCCACACTCCTGCTTTTATCCACATGTTCTCCTCTTTCCTTCCCCTACCTTTGCATGTGTCTACACACTGCACCATTTGTACAGACCTCTATTGCAGCTATTTCTGCACTGCTCAATGAAAAGCACTCTTTAATATCCTATTCTCTGGGCCCCCTCTCTCTGCGCCCCCTCTTTTGGCGCCTCCTCTCTCTGCGCCCCCTCTCTCTGCGCCTATCTGTCTCATTCTCTCTACGTCCCTCTCTCTCTACATAGAGCTATCTCTGTCTCTCTCTACACCTATCTCTGTGTCTCCTTCTATGTTTGCTGATGTGTGGGATATCTCTTATAATCTTGAACCTGCTCATATACACATCGGGCCTCCCTGCTAAGAGTGTTAACCTATCTAATGTAATCCACATTCCTTTCCTTACTTTTCTCTTCCCTTCTCCTATGCCATCTGGAATGTCCGTTCTCTGACTAACAAGGCTCTAGTTGTACATGACCTCTTCTGCTCTCATCATTCACAATCAGTCATTCCCCTCACCCCATCTTACCTGTCCCACTGATTTGCCTCTGCTTAATTAAACTCTCCTCTGACATCTACTCTAACCTCTCTGCTCTCTCTCTCTTTCCGCTTAAACTAACAATCTTATTAACTCTTACAATGCTATCCTCCTATCTATATGCCCCCTCTAGGCTCTGACACACTTGTCCCTCTAGCCCACACCCTTGGCTAAATTCCCAAACATGTTCATCACACTTCCACTCGCTGTTCTTAATGCCTATGAAGGAAATCACACAATTGATATTTGATTTTTCTACAGTAAAAATGTCTCCAGTCCTGTATAAAGCTGCTCTCTGGGGCCAAACCACACTACTTTTTTTTCACATTCATCAACACTCAAATTTAATTTACGCTGTCTTTTTTTCCCTGTATTTGACTCCCTCCACTAACCTTCTCCTCACACTTGCCATCCTTCCTTCACTTCTCCTCAAGCATTTGACTACTTCAGAGGCAAGGTGGATGCCACCCACAAGGAGATTCCTTCTGTCCCTTCCCCCTTCTCTCCTTCTACCTAATTCTCCTTCTGCATTTGACTCCTTTTCTTCTCTTACAGAGCTGGAAGCTAATCATCTTCTCTTCTCCCTCTACCACATGCCCTCTAGATCGTATCCCCTCACACCTTACTGCATCGATTAGTCCCCACTCTCACCCACATCTTCAATTCCTCCCTATTCTCTGGCTCTTTACCCTCTTACTTTAAGCCTGTAGTGGTCACCCTTTTCTCAGAAACAACCTACACCCTATGTGCCTTACTAACTACCGCCCTGTATCCCTCCTGCTGTTTGTCTCCTAATTGCTAGAATGTCAACATTCTTAAATCACATTCCCTCCTGGATCCTTTACAACCTGCCTTTCGTACAGCTCGTTCTACAGACTGTGCTTAAAGCAAATTCCCAAGGTCACTTTTCCCTACTAATCCTACTTGATCTATCTGCTGCGTTTGATGCTCTCAATCACTCTCCTCCTTCATATTCTAAACTCTCTCTTGGTATCCGTAACACAGTTCTATCCTGGTTTTCATCATAACTTTCCTGTCACACATTCTCCATCTCTGTTGCTAACATGTCTTCGTCTTCTATTGATCTGTCTGTGGGTATACATCAGGGCTCTGTTCTGAGATCTCTCTTTCTCTCTACATACTATCATTTGGTGACCTCATCAACTCTTTGTGACAATCCTATAAATAACAAATACAAATATCAGGTCATGGGAATAAGTGATTTGGACATAAAAGTAACATTTCGGAAGTGTGGACAACTAATACATCTTGTAGATTGCCTTTACAGTGTGATGTCATTGATTCAGTAGATTGTGTGCAGACCAGGACTGCAGTACAGTGTCACTCACATGGATGACTTGCGTGGTAGAAGCTCAAGAACAAGGATGTCAAACTCCAGTCCTCGAGGGCAGCAAACAGGCCAGGTTTTCAGGATATCCCTACTGAAAACCTGGCCTGTTTGGGACCCTCGAGGACTGGAGTTTGACATGCATGCTCTAGAAGGAGCACAGCTGTGGGTGGGAGGTGGATTTGCTTTGCATCAAATGGTTTGGAGCAAGGTTTATTGTATGTATTATCATAATAACAATGCAATGCTTAACTTTTATTTCAGGAGGGATGACTGCAGAACAGAAGTGAATATTGAAGCCATGTGTTCCTTTTCTTGCAAAAGAGAAAATTTGAAGGACAGTTGAAGAGAAGGAAAATTACTACACAGAGACAGATAAGCAATGTGTATATTTCTCATTTACCATTTAGTATTTGTCGTTTTATTGACTCCACACAATCCGGCTGCTACGGGTTTCACATTGAATATTTTCATCTCTACTCTACCCCTTCCTGTGATCTGAACCATGCAAGTTTTCGTTGATTCAATACATCATGAGTAGAGGGTGGCTACAGTATGAAGTAAAGACCCAAGGACCACATCTACTACCATTCATAACAAGAACATGTGCAGTAGCGCACAGCTGCAGTTCTATGTGATTGTTATGAAAGGTTGAGGTGGTTCAATTCTATGAATCTGGAGTGGGATGGATCCTGTTTGCATCATATGGTTTCATCTAGGCCAGTAGATTATATAACTTTCAGTACAGGTTACACATGGCATCAGTATTAGTGATTTAAAGAGGAGGAAAGCTTCAATGTGGAGAACAAAGCCAAGTAATGTTGAAGTTACTCCTTTTACCATTTACTTGGTCAGTCTGTACTGTCTACTCTCCACACAGCTGCTAAGGATCTTCCATTTTAAATACTTTCACCTCCTATTCTGCACTGCTTTGCTGCCCATTATTCAGAGATGCGTTCCAGTCATGTTTAGCACTCTGAATCTCTCTGCAGTCATTGGTTCAGCACATCATGGGTAGAGCATGGCTACAGATACAGCAAGCTATTATTATTTTACCGGCTGATCATCCATAATATTGCATTAAAACATAGAATATCACTTAATTTCCAAAAGATTCAGTGATGCTGATAATGCAGAATCTCACAACATTTCCCATCATAATGCCATAATGCACAAGTGGGAGAAATAATCCTTGCTATATCTGTACATTGTGTGACGTATTACCTCCATGACCAATGAGAGCAAGTACATCTTCTGTATAGAGCGGCTGTGTTATGATGCAGTTATTGATCATCATTGACATAATCACAAGAATCTTATGCAAAGGGAAATTGTCCGCAGCGAAGTGAGATTTCAGCCCCCAAACGTCTGTAATATTAATGCAATGTCTTACTTTTGTTGCAGTGAACACTGAAGAGACGGATCTACTACAACACTGTACAGGATGAGCATACGCTACAAGCAGCAAAATGATCTTGCAGTTGACAGTATGTTGTTCTGGTAATGTGCACAATTATTATTTATGGGCTACACACCACAGTGCTGGACATATTCTGTTAACTTCAACTCTACTCCTAACATGGAGATGTCTTCCTGGTGTTACTGATTCAGTACATCATATGCACAGTGTGGTTATGATATGATGGATTGATTTAATGAACCCACCAACCAATGATGACATCTGCATCATCTTCTGTAAAGTGCAGCTACAGCATGATATTATCAGCATTTGGTGCGGTATAATCAGAGGTATCTATGTGCTTTTGTGCCTGTTTTAAGTCCTCCAGCTTAACGCCCCTACACCTCCCACTACACAGGCATACTTACTTATGCATACACTGACATCTGGCATACCTACACACACCCCAGGGCCACTTCCTTCCCCTGATGTCAGGGAGAGGATGGGCATGCAGAGTGCAGTAAGTCTCCACGTTACTCTGGCCAACAGTCTTGGCCTACCTCCAGCATCTGTCACCCACAACATCTGTTCCCTCCTTGTAAAGTGCTGAACTATCTCACCTGGGTCAGTGCTATAGCTGATCACAGTGCCCGATCAGGATGTCACTGTGACAGGCAGCAGTGCAGATTGACCGGTCAATCAATGCAGTGCCGCAACATATGCACTAAATGAGATTTCCGTGCCCCCAGTCAGGTTACTCCCTGGGCAGTGACCCTGCTCACACCCTCCCCTAGTTCCACCTCTGATCACAATTATCTCTCTTGGAGAGTGTAGCAAATTGGAGTTGGGGGAATCTCACCTCTGCCATGCATGGTCACAATCTGGGCACAGGACCCAAATAGTGGGCAATGTGGCACTTCTTACAGTAGAGAATAAGTAACTTTATTCTTTACTTGTGTATTAAGGACCTTATTTGCATTAAATTCAGTCCACATGGGACCAAGACTTTCTGGCTTACTGAACAAAGTGGAATTGTTTCGTAGAGGGTGGAGAATTGTATTTTATCTGAAATTACCCCCTCTGCACAAAATACAAACAATTATACCCATACAAGTACCTTGTGGAAGTTGTTGCCCTCTATCTTCCTGTGGTCTCTCCCTGTTTCTCACCGTGCCTCCTCCCATTTCCTTGCACCTCTGCGTCTCCGCATATATCCCTATACTCAGAGCCGGCTCCGGTCAGTGACATGGGATGCCCAAATATGAGCATACCCATATATGGGCATCCATGCCACTGACCGGAGCCCGCTCTGTTGCGGATATGGAGAGAGACTGGGAGATTTACATCCCCTTATAATTCATATGGTGCATAGTACCGGCACGTATTGTTTTACCGGTACTGTGTACCTTCCTACTTTCACACTGGTACAGTATATGCTGCAGTGGGACTGAGAGGGATATATTGGTAACACATAGTCATTGTTGGGGGAATTCAATCCATTTTGAAAATAGTAATGAAATGTTTTTTACTTTTCTTTTTTTTCAGTAATGAAGAATGAAACATTTCTGTTAAAATTGAATTGGAGGTGAACTGGATTCATCATCAACTCTGCACCAGTGTGAATTGATGTTCTTTAATGTTCTGATAAGGTACATGCAACATCTCTTCCTCAACCCCTGCACCACTCTCTGCCTCTTGCCTCTCTCTCTCCACCTCCCTGCTAAGCGTATTAACCCATGCCCTCTAGATCGTATCCCCTCACACCTTACTGCATCTCTTAGTCCCCACTCTCACCCACATCTTCAATTCCTCCCTATTCTCTGGCTCTTTACCCTCTTACTTTAAGCCTGTAGTGGTCACCCTTTTCTCAGAAACAACCTACACCCTATGTGCCTTACTAACTACCGCCCTGTATCCCTCCTGCTGTTTGTCTCCTAATTGCTAGAATGTCAACATTCTTAAATCACATTCCCTCCTGGATCCTTTACAACCTGCCTTTCGTACAGCTCGTTCTACAGACTGTGCTTAAAGCAAATTCCCAAGGTCACTTTTCCCTACTAATCCTACTTGATCTATCTGCTGCGTTTGATGCTCTCAATCACTCTCCTCCTTCATATTCTAAACTCTCTCTTGCTATCCGTAACACAGTTCTATCCTGGTTTTCATCATAACTTTCCTGTCACACATTCTCCATCTCTGTTGCTAACATGTCTTCGTCTTCTATTGATCTGTCTGTGGGTATACATCAGGGCTCTGTTCTGAGATCTCTCTTTCTCTCTACATACTATCATTTGGTGACCTCATCAACTCTTTGTGACAATCCTATAAATAACAAATACAAATATCAGGTCATGGGAATAAGTGATTTGGACATAAAAGTAACATTTCGGAAGTGTGGACAACTAATACATCTTGTAGATTGCCTTTACAGTGTGATGTCATTGATTCAGTAGATTGTGTGCAGACCAGGACTGCAGTACAGTGTCACTCACATGGATGACTTGCGTGGTAGAAGCTCAAGAACAAGGATGTCAAACTCCAGTCCTCGAGGGCCGCAAACAGGCCAGGTTTTCAGGATATCCCTACTGAAAACCTGGCCTGTTTGGGACCCTCGAGGACTGGAGTTTGACATGCATGCTCTAGAAGGAGCACAGCTGTGGGTGGGAGGTGGATTTGCTTTGCATCAAATGGTTTGGAGCAAGGTTTATTGTATGTATTATCATAATAACAATGCAATGCTTAACTTTTATTTCAGGAGGGATGACTGCAGAACAGAAGTGAATATTGAAGCCATGTGTTCCTTTTCTTGCAAAAGAGAAAATTTGAAGGACAGTTGAAGAGAAGGAAAATTACTACACAGAGACAGATAAGCAATGTGTATATTTCTCATTTACCATTTAGTATTTGTCGTTTTATTGACTCCACACAATCCGGCTGCTACGGGTTTCACATTGAATATTTTCATCTCTACTCTACCCCTTCCTGTGATCTGAACCATGCAGGTTTTCGTTGATTCAATACATCATGAGTAGAGGGTGGCTACAGTATGAAGTAAAGACCCAAGGACCACATCTACTACCATTCATAACAAGAACATGTGCAGTAGCGCACAGCTGCAGTTCTATGTGATTGTTATGAAAGGTTGAGGTGGTTCAATTCTATGAATCTGGAGTGGGATGGATCCTGTTTGCATCATATGGTTTCATCTAGGCCAGTAGATTATATAACTCTCAGTACAGGTTACACATGGCATCAGTATTAGTGATTTAAAGAGGAGGAAAGCTTCAATGTGGAGAACAAAGCCAAGTAATGTTGAAGTTACTCCTTTTACCATTTACTTGGTCAGTCTGTACTGTCTACTCTCCACACAGCTGCTAAGGATCTTCCATTTTAAATACTTTCACCTCCTATTCTGCACTGCTTTGCTGCCCATTATTCAGAGATGCGTTCCAGTCATGTTTAGCACTCTGAATCTCTCTGCAGTCATTGGTTCAGCACATCATGGGTAGAGCATGGCTACAGATACAGCAAGCTATTATTATTTTACCGGCTGATCACCCATAATATTGCATTAAAACATAGAATATCACTTAATTTCCAAAAGATTCAGTGATGCTGATAATGCAGAATCTCACAACATTTCCCATCATAATGCCATAATGCACAAGTGGGAGAAATAATCCTTGCTATATCTGTACATTGTGTGACGTATTACCTCAATGACCAATGAGAGCAAGTACATCTTCTGTATAGAGCGGCTGTGTTATGATGCAGTTATTGATCATCATTGACATAATCACAAGAATCTTATGCAAAGGGAAATTGTCCGCAGCGAAGTGAGATTTCAGCCCCCAAACGTCTGTAATATTAATGCAATGTCTTACTTTTGTTGCAGTGAACACTGAAGAGACGGATCTACTACAACACTGTACAGGATGAGCATACGCTACAAGCAGCAAAATGATCTTGCAGTTGACAGTATGTTGTTCTGGTAATGTGCACAATTATTATTTATGGGCTACACACCACAGTGCTGGACATATTCTGTTAACTTCAACTCTACTCCTAACATGGAGATGTCTTCCTGGTGTTACTGATTCAGTACATCATATGCACAGTGTGGTTATGATATGATGGATTGATTTAATGAACCCACCAACCAATGATGACATCTGCATCATCTTCTGTAAAGTGCAGCTACAGCATGATATTATCAGCATTTGGTGCGGTATAATCAGAGGTATCTATGTGCTTTTGTGCCTGTTTTAAGTCCTCCAGCTTAACGCCCCTACACCTCCCACTACACAGGCATACTTACTTATGCATACACTGACATCTGGCATACCTACACACACCCCAGGGCCACTTCCTTCCCCTGATGTCAGGGAGAGGATGGGCATGCAGAGTGCAGTAAGTCTCCACGTTACTCTGGCCAACAGTCTTGGCCTACCTCCAGCATCTGTCACCCACAACATCTGTTCCCTCCTTGTAAAGTGCTGAACTATCTCACCTGGGTCAGTGCTATAGCTGATCACAGTGCCCGATCAGGATGTCACTGTGACAGGCAGCAGTGCAGATTGACCGGTCAATCAATGCAGTGCCGCAACATATGCACTAAATGAGATTTCCGTGCCCCCAGTCAGGTTACTCCCTGGGCAGTGACCCTGCTCACACCCTCCCCTAGTTCCACCTCTGATCACAATTATCTCTCTTGGAGAGTGTAGCAAATTGGAGTTGGGGGAATCTCACCTCTGCCATGCATGGTCACAATCTGGGCACAGGACCCAAATAGTGGGCAATGTGGCACTTCTTACAGTAGAGAATAAGTAACTTTATTCTTTACTTGTGTATTAAGGACCTTATTTGCATTAAATTCAGTCCACATGGGACCAAGACTTTCTGGCTTACTGAACAAAGTGGAATTGTTTCGTAGAGGGTTGAGAATTGTATTTTATCTGAAATTACCCCCTCTGCACAAAATACAAACAATTATACCCATACAAGTACCTTGTGGAAGTTGTTGCCCTCTATCTTCCTGTGGTCTCTCCCTGTTTCTCACCGTGCCTCCTCCCATTTCCTTGCACCTCTGCGTCTCCGCATATATCCCTATACTCAGAGCCGGCTCCGGTCAGTGACATGGGATGCCCAAATATGAGCATACCCATATATGGGCATCCATGCCACTGACCGGAGCCCGCTCTGTTGCGGATATGGAGAGAGACTGGGAGATTTACATCCCCTTATAATTCATATGGTGCATAGTACCGGCACGTATTGTTTTACCGGTACTGTGTACCTTCCTACTTTCACACTGGTACAGTATATGCTGCAGTGGGACTGAGAGGGATATATTGGTAACACATAGTCATTGTTGGGGGAATTTAATCCATTTTGAAAATAGTAATGAAATGTTTTTTACTTTTCTTTTTTTTCAGTAATGAAGAATGAAACATTTCTGTTAAAATTGAATTGGAGGTGAACTGGATTCATCATCAACTCTGCACCAGTGTGAATTGATGTTCTTTAATGTTCTGATAAGGTACATGCAACATCTCTTCCTCAACCCCTGCACCACTCTCTGCCTCTTGCCTCTCTCTCTCCACCTCCCTGCTAAGCGTATTAACCCATCTAATGTAATCCACATTCCATGTCTCACTTTACTCTTCACTTCTCACGTGCCCTCTGGAATGACTGCTCTCTGACTAACAAGGTCTATTTGTACATGACCTCTTCTGCTCTCATCATCCACCACCTCTCATTCCCCTCACCCCTGTCCTACTCGATACCTCAGCTTAATTGAACTCTCTCCTCTGACATCTACCCTTATCTCTAACCTCTCCTCACTTTCTGCTTAAACTAACTATCTTGTTAACTTTTACAATGCTATCATCTCCTCCTCCTCCCTCCTCCTCCTCCCTCCTCCATCATATATATGCCCCTTCTAGGCTCTGACACACTCATCCCTGTAAGGCCATGATTATCATGGGCACATGCTTGGTCATCCACAGTGCGTGCGAGCGATGCAGAGCCGCCTCGGACCTCAGTGCAGGGATTGCTGCATACCCCCAGCATCTGTCACCCACAAACAATACACACACTAATACTCCCCACAATACACACTATAATACCTCCTCAATACTAATCTCCCCAATAATATTATAGCTCCAAACACAATATACACAACACCCTTACACAAGATACACAATCTAGTACTCTCCTCTGCACCTCTACACACAATATAATACTCCCACACACACAATATACACACTACCCTCCTACCCCCATAAAATACAACCAATAATACACACACACTTTGTGGATGTTGGGACCAGCTCCCGGCATGCACCAGTGAAAGAGAAAGGCCCGCAGAAGCTCGGAAGAACTCCCTCCATCCGTGCCTTCCTCCGTTTCACATCTTCTCCCTGTCTCTCTCCCTCCCTTTCCTTGCATCTCCCTGCGTCTTTACGTATACCCAGTCAGTGACGGCTCTGGTCACGTGATGCCTTAATATGGGCTTATCCATATATGTTCATCCACGTCAGTAATGTGATGCCCGCACTGTTGCGGAGCTGGTACTTACGACGGGCACTTATTGTTTTATCAGTACTGCGTACCTGACTCTACCGGCCTACTTTCAACACTAGTACAATATGTGCTTCACTACGAGTGAGTGGGGAATATTGGCATCACACAGTCACTGTTGAATATGCCATTCAATCCATTTTGAAAATAGTAATGCAATGTGGTTTTGTTTTGTTTGCTTTTTGCAGTAATGAAGAATGGAAAAGTTATATTAAAATTAAATTGGAGGGGGACTAGATTCAGCATTTCATCATGAACTCTGCACTTGTGAGAATTTAACTTCTTGAATACCCTGACAGGTACACGCAACATTAAGACTATAATCTGCTGTGCAAGCTTTCGTGCTATACCTCCCCCTCAGGTTTTGATTTATACATTTGCTCCCTCAATTCATGTCCTCTAATATTTGAAAGCTCTCTCCTAGCATTTTCTCTTTACCACAGAACGTCATCCCAATGTAACCTCTCTCTTGTTCTTTCTGCTTGCTGTTTCCTCACTCCTCTGTTAAACTTTTCTAATTTCTCTAACTTCCACACTCCTGCTTTTATCCACATGTTCTCCTCTTTCCTTCCCCTACCTTTGCATGTGTCTACACACTGCACCATTTGTACAGACCTCTATTGCAGCTATTTCTGCACTGCTCAATGAAAAGCACTCTTTAATATCCTATTCTCTGTGCCCCCTCTCTCTGCGCCCCCTCTTTTGGCGCCTCCTCTCTCTGCGCCCCCTCTCTCTGCGCCTATCTGTCTCATTCTCTCTACGTCCCTCTCTCTCTACATAGAGCTATCTCTGTCTCTCTCTACACCTATCTCTGTGTCTCCTTCTATGTTTGCTGATGTGTGGGATATCTCTTATAATCTTGAACCTGCTCATATACACATCGGGCCTCCCTGCCTCTGCCTCCCTGCTAAGAGTGTTAACCTATCTAATGTAATCCACATTCCTTTCCTTACTTTTCTCTTCCCTTCTCCTATGCCATCTGGAATGTCCGTTCTCTGACTAACAAGGCTCTAGTTGTACATGACCTCTTCTGCTCTCATCATTCACAATCAGTCATTCCCCTCACCCCGTCTTACCTGTCCCACTGATTTGCCTCTGCTTAATTAAACTCTCCTCTGACATCTACTCTAACCTCTCTGCTCTCTCTCTCTTTCCGCTTAAACTAACAATCTTATTAACTCTTACAATGCTATCCTCCTATCTATATGCCCCCTCTAGGCTCTGACACACTTGTCCCTCTAGCCCACACCCTTGGCTAAATTCCCAAACATGTTCATCACACTTCCACTCGCTGTTCTTAATGCCTATGAAGGAAATCACACAATTGATATTTGATTTTTCTACAGTAAAAATGTCTCCAGTCCTGTATAAAGCTGCTCTCTGGGGCCAAACCACACTACTTTTTTTTCACATTCATCAACACTCAAATTTAATTTACGCTGTCTTTTTTTCCCTGTATTTGACTCCCTCCACTAACCTTCTCCTCACACTTGCCATCCTTCCTTCACTTCTCCTCAAGCATTTGACTACTTCAGAGGCAAGGTGGATGCCACCCACAAGGAGATTCCTTCTGTCCCTTCCCCCTTCTCTCCTTCTACCTAATTCTCCTTCTGCATTTGACTCTTTTTCTTCTCTTACAGAGCTGGAAGCAAATCATCTTCTCTTCTCCCTCTACCACATGCCCTCTAGATCGTATCCCCTCACACCTTACTGCATCTCTTAGTCCCCACTCTCACCCACATCTTCAATTCCTCCCTATTCTCTGGCTCTTTACCCTCTTACTTTAAGCCTGTAGTGGTCACCCTTTTCTCAGAAACAACCTACACCCTATGTGCCTTACTAACTACCGCCCTGTATCCCTCCTGCTGTTTGTCTCCTAATTGCTAGAATGTCAACATTCTTAAATCACATTCCCTCCTGGATCCTTTACAACCTGCCTTTCGTACAGCTCGTTCTACAGACTGTGCTTAAAGCAAATTCCCAAGGTCACTTTTCCCTACTAATCCTACTTGATCTATCTGCTGCGTTTGATGCTCTCAATCACTCTCCTCCTTCATATTCTAAACTCTCTCTTGGTATCCGTAACACAGTTCTATCCTGGTTTTCATCATAACTTTCCTGTCACACATTCTCCATCTCTGTTGCTAACATGTCTTCGTCTTCTATTGATCTGTCTGTGGGTATACATCAGGGCTCTGTTCTGAGATCTCTCTTTCTCTCTACATACTATCATTTGGTGACCTCATCAACTCTTTGTGACAATCCTATAAATAACAAATACAAATATCAGGTCATGGGAATAAGTGATTTGGACATAAAAGTAACATTTCGGAAGTGTGGACAACTAATACATCTTGTAGATTGCCTTTACAGTGTGATGTCATTGATTCAGTAGATTGTGTGCAGACCAGGACTGCAGTACAGTGTCACTCACATGGATGACTTGCGTGGTAGAAGCTCAAGAACAAGGATGTCAAACTCCAGTCCTCGAGGGCCGCAAACAGGCCAGGTTTTCAGGATATCCCTACTGAAAACCTGGCCTGTTTGGGACCCTCGAGGACTGGAGTTTGACATGCATGCTCTAGAAGGAGCACAGCTGTGGGTGGGAGGTGGATTTGCTTTGCATCAAATGGTTTGGAGCAAGGTTTATTGTATGTATTATCATAATAACAATGCAATGCTTAACTTTTATTTCAGGAGGGATGACTGCAGAACAGAAGTGAATATTGAAGCCATGTGTTCCTTTTCTTGCAAAAGAGAAAATTTGAAGGACAGTTGAAGAGAAGGAAAATTACTACACAGAGACAGATAAGCAATGTGTATATTTCTCATTTACCATTTAGTATTTGTCGTTTTATTGACTCCACACAATCCGGCTGCTACGGGTTTCACATTGAATATTTTCATCTCTACTCTACCCCTTCCTGTGATCTGAACCATGCAAGTTTTCGTTGATTCAATACATCATGAGTAGAGTGTGGCTACAGTATGAAGTAAAGACCCAAGGACCACATCTACTACCATTCATAACAAGAACATGTGCAGTAGCGCACAGCTGCAGTTCTATGTGATTGTTATGAAAGGTTGAGGTGGTTCAATTCTATGAATCTGGAGTGGGATGGATCCTGTTTGCATCATATGGTTTCATCTAGGCCAGTAGATTATATAACTCTCAGTACAGGTTACACATGGCATCAGTATTAGTGATTTAAAGAGGAGGAAAGCTTCAATGTGGAGAACAAAGCCAAGTAATGTTGAAGTTACTCCTTTTACCATTTACTTGGTCAGTCTGTACTGTCTACTCTCCACACAGCTGCTAAGGATCTTCCATTTTAAATACTTTCACCTCCTATTCTGCACTGCTTTGCTGCCCATTATTCAGAGATGCGTTCCAGTCATGTTTAGCACTCTGAATCTCTCTGCAGTCATTGGTTCAGCACATCATGGGTAGAGCATGGCTACAGATACAGCAAGCTATTATTATTTTACCGGCTGATCACCCATAATATTGCATTAAAACATAGAATATCACTTAATTTCCAAAAGATTCAGTGATGCTGATAATGCAGAATCTCACAACATTTCCCATCATAATGCCATAATGCACAAGTGGGAGAAATAATCCTTGCTATATCTGTACATTGTGTGACGTATTACCTCAATGACCGATGAGAGCAAGTACATCTTCTGTATAGAGCGGCTGTGTTATGATGCAGTTATTGATCATCATTGACATAATCACAAGAATCTTATGCAAAGGGAAATTGTCCGCAGCGAAGTGAGATTTCAGCCCCCAAACGTCTGTAATATTAATGCAATGTCTTACTTTTGTTGCAGTGAACACTGAAGAGACGGATCTACTACAACACTGTACAGGATGAGCATACGCTACAAGCAGCAAAATGATCTTGCAGTTGACAGTATGTTGTTCTGGTAATGTGCACAATTATTATTTATGGGCTACACACCACAGTGCTGGACATATTCTGTTAACTTCAACTCTACTCCTAACATGGAGATGTCTTCCTGGTGTTACTGATTCAGTACATCATATGCACAGTGTGGTTATGATATGATGGATTGATTTAATGAACCCACCAACCAATGATGACATCTGCATCATCTTCTGTAAAGTGCAGCTACAGCATGATATTATCAGCATTTGGTGCGGTATAATCAGAGGTATCTATGTGCTTTTGTGCCTGTTTTAAGTCCTCCAGCTTAACGCCCCTACACCTCCCACTACACAGGCATACTTACTTATGCATACACTGACATCTGGCATACCTACACACACCCCAGGGCCACTTCCTTCCCCTGATGTCAGGGAGAGGATGGGCATGCAGAGTGCAGTAAGTCTCCACGTTACTCTGGCCAACAGTCTTGGCCTACCTCCAGCATCTGTCACCCACAACATCTGTTCCCTCCTTGTAAAGTGCTGAACTATCTCACCTGGGTCAGTGCTATAGCTGATCACAGTGCCCGATCAGGATGTCACTGTGACAGGCAGCAGTGCAGATTGACCGGTCAATCAATGCAGTGCCGCAACATACTGCTGCGGCACAGTTTATTCGAGCATTTGCCCGTTCTGTGCCGCAGCAGTAGCCTGGCGCGCGCCCGAGTGTGACGGGCGCACGCCGAAGCAGCGGAAGAGCGCCCTCCGATCGGGGCGCTCTCCCTACCGCTGCCGGGTCCGCCGGGTCCCCCGGAACCCCCTGCCGCTGTCCCGCGATCGCGGGACACCAGGGCTCCCTCGGGGAGCCCCTGGACATGCGTGCAGCGGGCGCACACTCCCGATGACGCGTGACCGCGCGTCTATGACGCGCGGCACGCCGAGGGGCGGCCACTAGCAAGCCGGGAGATTTCCCGGCTTGCGGTACCGACCACACTTCAATAAAGTGTGTCGGTAGTGTATGCACTAAATGAGATTTCCGTGCCCCCAGTCAGGTTACTCCCTGGGCAGTGACCCTGCTCACACCCTCCCCTAGTTCCACCTCTGATCACAATTATCTCTCTTGGAGAGTGTAGCAAATTGGAGTTGGGGGAATCTCACCTCTGCCATGCATGGTCACAATCTGGGCACAGGACCCAAATAGTGGGCAATGTGGCACTTCTTACAGTAGAGAATAAGTAACTTTATTCTTTACTTGTGTATTAAGGACCTTATTTGCATTAAATTCAGTCCACATGGGACCAAGACTTTCTGGCTTACTGAACAAAGTGGAATTGTTTCGTAGAGGGTGGAGAATTGTATTTTATCTGAAATTACCCCCTCTGCACAAAATACAAACAATTATACCCATACAAGTACCTTGTGGAAGTTGTTGCCCTCTATCTTCCTGTGGTCTCTCCCTGTTTCTCACCGTGCCTCCTCCCATTTCCTTGCACCTCTGCGTCTCCGCATATATCCCTATACTCAGAGCCGGCTCCGGTCAGTGACATGGGATGCCCAAATATGAGCATACCCATATATGGGCATCCATGCCACTGACCGGAGCCCGCTCTGTTGCGGATATGGAGAGAGACTGGGAGATTTACATCCCCTTATAATTCATATGGTGCATAGTACCGGCACGTATTGTTTTACCGGTACTGTGTACCTTCCTACTTCCACACTGGTACAGTATATGCTGCAGTGGGACTGAGAGGGATATATTGGTAACACATAGTCATTGTTGGGGGAATTCAATCCATTTTGAAAATAGTAATGAAATGTTTTTTACTTTTCTTTTTTTTCAGTAATGAAGAATGAAACATTTCTGTTAAAATTGAATTGGAGGTGAACTGGATTCATCATCAACTCTGCACCAGTGTGAATTGATGTTCTTTAATGTTCTGATAAGGTACATGCAACATCTCTTCCTCAACCCCTGCACCACTCTCTGCCTCTTGCCTCTCTCTCTCCACCTTCCTGCTAAGCGTATTAACCCATGCCCTCTAGATCGTATCCCCTCACACCTTACTGCATCTCTTAGTCCCCACTCTCACCCACATCTTCAATTCCTCCCTATTCTCTGGCTCTTTACCCTCTTACTTTAAGCCTGTAGTGGTCACCCTTTTCTCAGAAACAACCTACACCCTATGTGCCTTACTAACTACCGCCCTGTATCCCTCCTGCTGTTTGTCTCCTAATTGCTAGAATGTCAACATTCTTAAATCACATTCCCTCCTGGATCCTTTACAACCTGCCTTTCGTACAGCTCGTTCTACAGACTGTGCTTAAAGCAAATTCCCAAGGTCACTTTTCCCTACTAATCCTACTTGATCTATCTGCTGCGTTTGATGCTCTCAATCACTCTCCTCCTTCATATTCTAAACTCTCTCTTGGTATCCGTAACACAGTTCTATCCTGGTTTTCATCATAACTTTCCTGTCACACATTCTCCATCTCTGTTGCTAACATGTCTTCGTCTTCTATTGATCTGTCTGTGGGTATACATCAGGGCTCTGTTCTGAGATCTCTCTTTCTCTCTACATACTATCATTTGGTGACCTCATCAACTCTTTGTGACAATCCTATAAATAACAAATACAAATATCAGGTCATGGGAATAAGTGATTTGGACATAAAAGTAACATTTCGGAAGTGTGGACAACTAATACATCTTGTAGATTGCCTTTACAGTGTGATGTCATTGATTCAGTAGATTGTGTGCAGACCAGGACTGCAGTACAGTGTCACTCACATGGATGACTTGCGTGGTAGAAGCTCAAGAACAAGGATGTCAAACTCCAGTCCTCGAGGGCAGCAAACAGGCCAGGTTTTCAGGATATCCCTACTGAAAACCTGGCCTGTTTGGGACCCTCGAGGACTGGAGTTTGACATGCATGCTCTAGAAGGAGCACAGCTGTGGGTGGGAGGTGGATTTGCTTTGCATCAAATGGTTTGGAGCAAGGTTTATTGTATGTATTATCATAATAACAATGCAATGCTTAACTTTTATTTCAGGAGGGATGACTGCAGAACAGAAGTGAATATTGAAGCCATGTGTTCCTTTTCTTGCAAAAGAGAAAATTTGAAGGACAGTTGAAGAGAAGGAAAATTACTACACAGAGACAGATAAGCAATGTGTATATTTCTCATTTACCATTTAGTATTTGTCGTTTTATTGACTCCACACAATCCGGCTGCTACGGGTTTCACATTGAATATTTTCATCTCTACTCTACCCCTTCCTGTGATCTGAACCATGCAGGTTTTCGTTGATTCAATACATCATGAGTAGAGGGTGGCTACAGTATGAAGTAAAGACCCAAGGACCACATCTACTACCATTCATAACAAGAACATGTGCAGTAGCGCACAGCTGCAGTTCTATGTGATTGTTATGAAAGGTTGAGGTGGTTCAATTCTATGAATCTGGAGTGGGATGGATCCTGTTTGCATCATATGGTTTCATCTAGGCCAGTAGATTATATAACTCTCAGTACAGGTTACACATGGCATCAGTATTAGTGATTTAAAGAGGAGGAAAGCTTCAATGTGGAGAACAAAGCCAAGTAATGTTGAAGTTACTCCTTTTACCATTTACTTGGTCAGTCTGTACTGTCTACTCTCCACACAGCTGCTAAGGATCTTCCATTTTAAATACTTTCACCTCCTATTCTGCACTGCTTTGCTGCCCATTATTCAGAGATGCGTTCCAGTCATGTTTAGCACTCTGAATCTCTCTGCAGTCATTGGTTCAGCACATCATGGGTAGAGCATGGCTACAGATACAGCAAGCTATTATTATTTTACCGGCTGATCACCCATAATATTGCATTAAAACATAGAATATCACTTAATTTCCAAAAGATTCAGTGATGCTGATAATGCAGAATCTCACAACATTTCCCATCATAATGCCATAATGCACAAGTGGGAGAAATAATCCTTGCTATATCTGTACATTGTGTGACGTATTACCTCAATGACCAATGAGAGCAAGTACATCTTCTGTATAGAGCGGCTGTGTTATGATGCAGTTATTGATCATCATTGACATAATCACAAGAATCTTATGCAAAGGGAAATTGTCCGCAGCGAAGTGAGATTTCAGCCCCCAAACGTCTGTAATATTAATGCAATGTCTTACTTTTGTTGCAGTGAACACTGAAGAGACGGATCTACTACAACACTGTACAGGATGAGCATACGCTACAAGCAGCAAAATGATCTTGCAGTTGACAGTATGTTGTTCTGGTAATGTGCACAATTATTATTTATGGGCTACACACCACAGTGCTGGACATATTCTGTTAACTTCAACTCTACTCCTAACATGGAGATGTCTTCCTGGTGTTACTGATTCAGTACATCATATGCACAGTGTGGTTATGATATGATGGATTGATTTAATGAACCCACCAACCAATGATGACATCTGCATCATCTTCTGTAAAGTGCAGCTACAGCATGATATTATCAGCATTTGGTGCGGTATAATCAGAGGTATCTATGTGCTTTTGTGCCTGTTTTAAGTCCTCCAGCTTAACGCCCCTACACCTCCCACTACACAGGCATACTTACTTATGCATACACTGACATCTGGCATACCTACACACACCCCAGGGCCACTTCCTTCCCCTGATGTCAGGGAGAGGATGGGCATGCAGAGTGCAGTAAGTCTCCACGTTACTCTGGCCAACAGTCTTGGCCTACCTCCAGCATCTGTCACCCACAACATCTGTTCCCTCCTTGTAAAGTGCTGAACTATCTCACCTGGGTCAGTGCTATAGCTGATCACAGTGCCCGATCAGGATGTCACTGTGACAGGCAGCAGTGCAGATTGACCGGTCAATCAATGCAGTGCCGCAACATACTGCTGCGGCACAGTTTATTCGAGCATTTGCCCGTTCTGTGCCGCAGCAGTAGCCTGGCGCGCGCCCGAGTGTGACGGGCGCACGCCGAAGCAGCGGAAGAGCGCCCTCCGATCGGGGCGCTCTCCCTACCGCTGCCGGGTCCGCCGGGTCCCCCGGAACCCCCTGCCGCTGTCCCGCGATCGCGGGACACCAGGGCTCCCTCGGGGAGCCCCTGGACATGCGTGCAGCGGGCGCACGCTCCCGATGACGCGTGACCGCGCGTCTATGACGCGCGGCACGCCGAGGGGCGGCCACTAGCAAGCCGGGAGATTTCCCGGCTTGCGGTACCGACCACACTTCAATAAAGTGTGTCGGTAGTGTATGCACTAAATGAGATTTCCGTGCCCCCAGTCAGGTTACTCCCTGGGCAGTGACCCTGCTCACACCCTCCCCTAGTTCCACCTCTGATCACAATTATCTCTCTTGGAGAGTGTAGCAAATTGGAGTTGGGGGAATCTCACCTCTGCCATGCATGGTCACAATCTGGGCACAGGACCCAAATAGTGGGCAATGTGGCACTTCTTACAGTAGAGAATAAGTAACTTTATTCTTTACTTGTGTATTAAGGACCTTATTTGCATTAAATTCAGTCCACATGGGACCAAGACTTTCTGGCTTACTGAACAAAGTGGAATTGTTTCGTAGAGGGTGGAGAATTGTATTTTATCTGAAATTACCCCCTCTGCACAAAATACAAACAATTATACCCATACAAGTACCTTGTGGAAGTTGTTGCCCTCTATCTTCCTGTGGTCTCTCCCTGTTTCTCACCGTGCCTCCTCCCATTTCCTTGCACCTCTGCGTCTCCGCATATATCCCTATACTCAGAGCCGGCTCCGGTCAGTGACATGGGATGCCCAAATATGAGCATACCCATATATGGGCATCCATGCCACTGACCGGAGCCCGCTCTGTTGCGGATATGGAGAGAGACTGGGAGATTTACATCCCCTTATAATTCATATGGTGCATAGTACCGGCACGTATTGTTTTACCGGTACTGTGTACCTTCCTACTTTCACACTGGTACAGTATATGCTGCAGTGGGACTGAGAGGGATATATTGGTAACACATAGTCATTGTTGGGGGAATTCAATCCATTTTGAAAATAGTAATGAAATGTTTTTTACTTTTCTTTTTTTTCAGTAATGAAGAATGAAACATTTCTGTTAAAATTGAATTGGAGGTGAACTGGATTCATCATCAACTCTGCACCAGTGTGAATTGATGTTCTTTAATGTTCTGATAAGGTACATGCAACATCTCTTCCTCAACCCCTGCACCACTCTCTGCCTCTTGCCTCTCTCTCTCCACCTCCCTGCTAAGCGTATTAACCCATCTAATGTAATCCACATTCCATGTCTCACTTTACTCTTCACTTCTCACGTGCCCTCTGGAATGACTGCTCTCTGACTAACAAGGTCTATTTGTACATGACCTCTTCTGCTCTCATCATCCACCACCTCTCATTCCCCTCACCCCTGTCCTACTCGATACCTCAGCTTAATTGAACTCTCTCCTCTGACATCTACCCTTATCTCTAACCTCTCCTCACTTTCTGCTTAAACTAACTATCTTGTTAACTTTTACAATGCTATCATCTCCTCCTCCTCCCTCCTCCTCCTCCCTCCTCCATCATATATATGCCCCTTCTAGGCTCTGACACACTCATCCCTGTAAGGCCATGATTATCATGGGCACATGCTTGGTCATCCACAGTGCGTGCGAGCGATGCAGAGCCGCCTCGGACCTCAGTGCAGGGATTGCTGCATACCCCCAGCATCTGTCACCCACAAACAATACACACACTAATACTCCCCACAATACACACTATAATACCTCCTCAATACTAATCTCCCCAATAATATTATAGCTCCAAACACAATATACACAACACCCTTACACAAGATACACAATCTAGTACTCTCCTCTGCACCTCTACACACAATATAATACTCCCACACACACAATATACACACTACCCTCCTACCCCCATAAAATACAACCAATAATACACACACACTTTGTGGATGTTGGGACCAGCTCCCGGCATGCACCAGTGAAAGAGAGAGGCCCGCAGAAGCTCGGAAGAACTCCCTCCATCCGTGCCTTCCTCCGTTTCACATCTTCTCCCTGTCTCTCTCCCTCCCTTTCCTTGCATCTCCCTGCGTCTTTACGTATACCCAGTCAGTGACGGCTCTGGTCACGTGATGCCTTAATATGGGCTTATCCATATATGTTCATCCACGTCACTAATGTGATGCCCGCACTGTTGCGGAGCTGGTACTTACGACGGGCACTTATTGTTTTATCAGTACTGCGTACCTGACTCTACCGGCCTACTTTCAACACTAGTACAATATGTGCTTCACTACGAGTGAGTGGGGAATATTGGCATCACACAGTCACTGTTGAATATGCCATTCAATCCATTTTGAAAATAGTAATGCAATGTGGTTTTGTTTTGTTTGCTTTTTGCAGTAATGAAGAATGGAAAAGTTATATTAAAATTAAATTGGAGGGGGACTAGATTCAGCATTTCATCATGAACTCTGCACTTGTGAGAATTTAACTTCTTGAATACCCTGACAGGTACACGCAACATTAAGACTATAATCTGCTGTGCAAGCTTTCGTGCTATACCTCCCCCTCAGGTTTTGATTTATACATTTGCTCCCTCAATTCATGTCCTCTAATATTTGAAAGCTCTCTCATAGCATTTTCTCTTTACCACAGAACGTCATCCCAATGTAACCTCTCTCTTGTTCTTTCTGCTTGCTGTTTCCTCACTCCTCTGTTAAACTTTTCTAATTTCTCTAACTTCCACACTCCTGCTTTTATCCACATGTTCTCCTCTTTCCTTCCCCTACCTTTGCATGTGTCTACACACTGCACCATTTGTACAGACCTCTATTGCAGCTATTTCTGCACTGCTCAATGAAAAGCACTCTTTAATATCCTATTCTCTGTGCCCCCTCTCTCTGCGCCCCCTCTTTTGGCGCCTCCTCTCTCTGCGCCCCCTCTCTCTGCGCCTATCTGTCTCATTCTCTCTACGTCCCTCTCTCTCTACATAGAGCTATCTCTGTCTCTCTCTACACCTATCTCTGTGTCTCCTTCTATGTTTGCTGATGTGTGGGATATCTCTTATAATCTTGAACCTGCTCATATACACATCGGGCCTCCCTGCCTCTGCCTCCCTGCTAAGAGTGTTAACCTATCTAATGTAATCCACATTCCTTTCCTTACTTTTCTCTTCCCTTCTCCTATGCCATCTGGAATGTCCGTTCTCTGACTAACAAGGCTCTAGTTGTACATGACCTCTTCTGCTCTCATCATTCACAATCAGTCATTCCCCTCACCCCATCTTACCTGTCCCACTGATTTGCCTCTGCTTAATTAAACTCTCCTCTGACATCTACTCTAACCTCTCTGCTCTCTCTCTCTTTCCGCTTAAACTAACAATCTTATTAACTCTTACAATGCTATCCTCCTATCTATATGCCCCCTCTAGGCTCTGACACACTTGTCCCTCTAGCCCACACCCTTGGCTAAATTCCCAAACATGTTCATCACACTTCCACTCGCTGTTCTTAATGCCTATGAAGGAAATCACACAATTGATATTTGATTTTTCTACAGTAAAAATGTCTCCAGTCCTGTATAAAGCTGCTCTCTGGGGCCAAACCACACTACTTTTTTTTCACATTCATCAACACTCAAATTTAATTTACGCTGTCTTTTTTTCCCTGTATTTGACTCCCTCCACTAACCTTCTCCTCACACTTGCCATCCTTCCTTCACTTCTCCTCAAGCATTTGACTACTTCAGAGGCAAGGTGGATGCCACCCACAAGGAGATTCCTTCTGTCCCTTCCCCCTTCTCTCCTTCTACCTAATTCTCCTTCTGCATTTGACTCCTTTTCTTCTCTTACAGAGCTGGAAGCTAATCATCTTCTCTTCTCCCTCTACCACATGCCCTCTAGATCGTATCCCCTCACACCTTACTGCATCTCTTAGTCCCCACTCTCACCCACATCTTCAATTCCTCCCTATTCTCTGGCTCTTTACCCTCTTACTTTAAGCCTGTAGTGGTCACCCTTTTCTCAGAAACAACCTACACCCTATGTGCCTTACTAACTACCGCCCTGTATCCCTCCTGCTGTTTGTCTCCTAATTGCTAGAATGTCAACATTCTTAAATCACATTCCCTCCTGGATCCTTTACAACCTGCCTTTCGTACAGCTCGTTCTACAGACTGTGCTTAAAGCAAATTCCCAAGGTCACTTTTCCCTACTAATCCTACTTGATCTATCTGCTGCGTTTGATGCTCTCAATCACTCTCCTCCTTCATATTCTAAACTCTCTCTTGGTATCCGTAACACAGTTCTATCCTGGTTTTCATCATAACTTTCCTGTCACACATTCTCCATCTCTGTTGCTAACATGCCTTCGTCTTCTATTGATCTGTCTGTGGGTATACATCAGGGCTCTGTTCTGAGATCTCTCTTTCTCTCTACATACTATCATTTGGTGACCTCATCAACTCTTTGTGACAATCTTATAAATAACAAATACAAATATCAGGTCATGGGAATAAGTGATTTGGACATAAAAGTAACATTTCGGAAGTGTGGACAACTAATACATCTTGTAGATTGCCTTTACAGTGTGATGTCATTGATTCAGTAGATTGTGTGCAGACCAGGACTGCAGTACAGTGTCACTCACATGGATGACTTGCGTGGTAGAAGCTCAAGAACAAGGATGTCAAACTCCAGTCCTCGAGGGCAGCAAACAGGCCAGGTTTTCAGGATATCCCTACTGAAAACCTGGCCTGTTTGGGACCCTCGAGGACTGGAGTTTGACATGCATGCTCTAGAAGGAGCACAGCTGTGGGTGGGAGGTGGATTTGCTTTGCATCAAATGGTTTGGAGCAAGGTTTATTGTATGTATTATCATAATAACAATGCAATGCTTAACTTTTATTTCAGGAGGGATGACTGCAGAACAGAAGTGAATATTGAAGCCATGTGTTCCTTTTCTTGCAAAAGAGAAAATTTGAAGGACAGTTGAAGAGAAGGAAAATTACTACACAGAGACAGATAAGCAATGTGTATATTTCTCATTTACCATTTAGTATTTGTCGTTTTATTGACTCCACACAATCCGGCTGCTACGGGTTTCACATTGAATATTTTCATCTCTACTCTACCCCTTCCTGTGATCTGAACCATGCAAGTTTTCGTTGATTCAATACATCATGAGTAGAGTGTGGCTACAGTATGAAGTAAAGACCCAAGGACCACATCTACTACCATTCATAACAAGAACATGTGCAGTAGCGCACAGCTGCAGTTCTATGTGATTGTTATGAAAGGTTGAGGTGGTTCAATTCTATGAATCTGGAGTGGGATGGATCCTGTTTGCATCATATGGTTTCATCTAGGCCAGTAGATTATATAACTCTCAGTACAGGTTACACATGGCATCAGTATTAGTGATTTAAAGAGGAGGAAAGCTTCAATGTGGAGAACAAAGCCAAGTAATGTTGAAGTTACTCCTTTTACCATTTACTTGGTCAGTCTGTACTGTCTACTCTCCACACAGCTGCTAAGGATCTTCCATTTTAAATACTTTCACCTCCTATTCTGCACTGCTTTGCTGCCCATTATTCAGAGATGCGTTCCAGTCATGTTTAGCACTCTGAATCTCTCTGCAGTCATTGGTTCAGCACATCATGGGTAGAGCATGGCTACAGATACAGCAAGCTATTATTATTTTACCGGCTGATCACCCATAATATTGCATTAAAACATAGAATATCACTTAATTTCCAAAAGATTCAGTGATGCTGATAATGCAGAATCTCACAACATTTCCCATCATAATGCCATAATGCACCAGTGGGAGAAATAATCCTTGCTATATCTGTACATTGTGTGACGTATTACCTCAATGACCGATGAGAGCAAGTACATCTTCTGTATAGAGCGGCTGTGTTATGATGCAGTTATTGATCATCATTGACATAATCACAAGAATCTTATGCAAAGGGAAATTGTCCGCAGCGAAGTGAGATTTCAGCCCCCAAACGTCTGTAATATTAATGCAATGTCTTACTTTTGTTGCAGTGAACACTGAAGAGACGGATCTACTACAACACTGTACAGGATGAGCATACGCTACAAGCAGCAAAATGATCTTGCAGTTGACAGTATGTTGTTCTGGTAATGTGCACAATTATTATTTATGGGCTACACACCACAGTGCTGGACATATTCTGTTAACTTCAACTCTACTCCTAACATGGAGATGTCTTCCTGGTGTTACTGATTCAGTACATCATATGCACAGTGTGGTTATGATATGATGGATTGATTTAATGAACCCACCAACCAATGATGACATCTGCATCATCTTCTGTAAAGTGCAGCTACAGCATGATATTATCAGCATTTGGTGCGGTATAATCAGAGGTATCTATGTGCTTTTGTGCCTGTTTTAAGTCCTCCAGCTTAACGCCCCTACACCTCCCACTACACAGGCATACTTACTTATGCATACACTGACATCTGGCATACCTACACACACCCCAGGGCCACTTCCTTCCCCTGATGTCAGGGAGAGGATGGGCATGCAGAGTGCAGTAAGTCTCCACGTTACTCTGGCCAACAGTCTTGGCCTACCTCCAGCATCTGTCACCCACAACATCTGTTCCCTCCTTGTAAAGTGCTGAACTATCTCACCTGGGTCAGTGCTATAGCTGATCACAGTGTCCGATCAGGATGTCACTGTGACAGGCAGCAGTGCAGATTGACCGGTCAATCAATGCAGTGCCGCAACATATGCACTAAATGAGATTTCCGTGCCCCCAGTCAGGTTACTCCCTGGGCAGTGACCCTGCTCACACCCTCCCCTAGTTCCACCTCTGATCACAATTATCTCTCTTGGAGAGTGTAGCAAATTGGAGTTGGGTTAATCTCACCTCTGCCATGCATGGTCACAATCTGGGCACAGGACCCAAATAGTGGGCAATGTGGCACTTCTTACAGTAGAGAATAAGTAACTTTATTCTTTACTTGTGTATTAAGGACCTTATTTGCATTAAATTCAGTCCACATGGGACCAAGACTTTCTGGCTTACTGAACAAAGTGGAATTGTTTCGTAGAGGGTGGAGAATTGTATTTTATCTGAAATTACCCCCTCTGCACAAAATACAAACAATTATACCCATACAAGTACCTTGTGGAAGTTGTTGCCCTCTATCTTCCTGTGGTCTCTCCCTGTTTCTCACCGTGCCTCCTCCCATTTCCTTGCACCTGTGCGTCTCCGCATATATCCCTATACTCAGAGCCGGCTCCGGTCAGTGACATGGGATGCCCAAATATGAGCATACCCATATATGGGCATCCATGCCACTGACCGGAGCCCGCTCTGTTGCGGATATGGAGAGAGACTGGGAGATTTACATCCCCTTATAATTCATATGGTGCATAGTACCGGCACGTATTGTTTTACCGGTACTGTGTACCTTCCTACTTTCACACTGGTACAGTATATGCTGCAGTGGGACTGAGAGGGATATATTGGTAACACATAGTCATTGTTGGGGGAATTCAATCCATTTTGAAAATAGTAATGAAATGTTTTTTACTTTTCTTTTTTTTCAGTAATGAAGAATGAAACATTTCTGTTAAAATTGAATTGGAGGTGAACTGGATTCATCATCAACTCTGCACCAGTGTGAATTGATGTTCTTTAATGTTCTGATAAGGTACATGCAACATCTCTTCCTCAACCCCTGCACCACTCTCTGCCTCTTGCCTCTCTCTCTCCACCTCCCTGCTAAGCGTATTAACCCATCTAATGTAATCCACATTCCATGTCTCACTTTACTCTTCACTTCTCACGTGCCCTCTGGAATGACTGCTCTCTGACTAACAAGGTCTATTTGTACATGACCTCTTCTGCTCTCATCATCCACCACCTCTCATTCCCCTCACCCCTGTCCTACTCGATACCTCAGCTTAATTGAACTCTCTCCTCTGACATCTACCCTTATCTCTAACCTCTCCTCACTTTCTGCTTAAACTAACTATCTTGTTAACTTTTACAATGCTATCATCTCCTCCTCCTCCCTCCTCCTCCTCCCTCCTCCATCATATATATGCCCCTTCTAGGCTCTGACACACTCATCCCTGTAAGGCCATGATTATCATGGGCACATGCTTGGTCATCCACAGTGCGTGCGAGCGATGCAGAGCCGCCTCGGACCTCAGTGCAGGGATTGCTGCATACCCCCAGCATCTGTCACCCACAAACAATACACACACTAATACTCCCCACAATACACACTATAATACCTCCTCAATACTAATCTCCCCAATAATATTATAGCTCCAAACACAATATACACAACACCCTTACACAAGATACACAATCTAGTACTCTCCTCTGCACCTCTACACACAATATAATACTCCCACACACACAATATACACACTACCCTCCTACCCCCATAAAATACAACCAATAATACACACACACTTTGTGGATGTTGGGACCAGCTCCCGGCATGCACCAGTGAAAGAGAGAGGCCCGCAGAAGCTCGGAAGAACTCCCTCCATCCGTGCCTTCCTCCGTTTCACATCTTCTCCCTGTCTCTCTCCCTCCCTTTCCTTGCATCTCCCTGCGTCTTTACGTATACCCAGTCAGTGACGGCTCTGGTCACGTGATGCCTTAATATGGGCTTATCCATATATGTTCATCCACGTCACTAATGTGATGCCCGCACTGTTGCGGAGCTGGTACTTACGACGGGCACTTATTGTTTTATCAGTACTGCGTACCTGACTCTACCGGCCTACTTTCAACACTAGTACAATATGTGCTTCACTACGAGTGAGTGGGGAATATTGGCATCACACAGTCACTGTTGAATATGCCATTCAATCCATTTTGAAAATAGTAATGCAATGTGGTTTTGTTTTGTTTGCTTTTTGCAGTAATGAAGAATGGAAAAGTTATATTAAAATTAAATTGGAGGGGGACTAGATTCAGCATTTCATCATGAACTCTGCACTTGTGAGAATTTAACTTCTTGAATACCCTGACAGGTACACGCAACATTAAGACTATAATCTGCTGTGCAAGCTTTCGTGCTATACCTCCCCCTCAGGTTTTGATTTATACATTTGCTCCCTCAATTCATGTCCTCTAATATTTGAAAGCTCTCTCCTAGCATTTTCTCTTTACCACAGAACGTCATCCCAATGTAACCTCTCTCTTGTTCTTTCTGCTGGCTGTTTCCTCACTCCTCTGTTAAACTTTTCTAATTTCTCTAACTTCCACACACCTGCTTTTATCCACATGTTCTCCTCTTTCCTTCCCCTACCTTTGCATGTGTCTACACACTGCACCATTTGTACAGACCTCTATTGCAGCTATTTCTGCACTGCTCAATGAAAAGCACTCTTTAATATCCTATTCTCTGTGCCCCCTCTCTCTGCGCCCCCTCTTTTGGCGCCTCCTCTCTGCGCCCCCTCTCTCTGCGCCTATCTGTCTCATTCTCTCTACGTCCCTCTCTCTCTACATAGAGCTATCTCTGTCTCTCTCTACACCTATCTCTGTGTCTCCTTCTATGTTTGCTGATGTGTGGGATATCTCTTATAATCTTGAACCTGCTCATATACACATCGGGCCTCCCTGCCTCTGCCTCCCTGCTAAGAGTGTTAACCTATCTAATGTAATCCACATTCCTTTCCTTACTTTTCTCTTCCCTTCTCCTATGCCATCTGGAATGTCCGTTCTCTGACTAACAAGGCTCTAGTTGTACATGACCTCTTCTGCTCTCATCATTCACAATCAGTCATTCCCCTCACCCCGTCTTACCTGTCCCACTGATTTGACTCTGCTTAATTAAACTCTCCTCTGACATCTACTCTAACCTCTCTGCTCTCTCTCTCTTTCCGCTTAAACTAACAATCTTATTAACTCTTACAATGCTATCCTCCTATCTATATGCCCCCTCTAGGCTCTGACACACTTGTCCCTCTAGCCCACACCCTTGGCTAAATTCCCAAACATATTCATCACACTTCCACTCGCTGTTCTTAATGCCTATGAAGGAAATCACACAATTGATATTTGATTTTTCTACAGTAAAAATGTCTCCAGTCCTGTATAAAGCTGCTCTCTGGGGCCAAACCACACTACTTTTTTTTCACATTCATCAACACTCAAATTTAATTTACGCTGTCTTTTTTTCCCTGTATTTGACTCCCTCCACTAACCTTCTCCTCACACTTGCCATCCTTCCTTCACTTCTCCTCAAGCATTTGACTACTTCAGAGGCAAGGTGGATGCCACCCACAAGGAGATTCCTTCTGTCCCTTCCCCCTTCTCTCCTTCTACCTAATTCTCCTTCTGCATTTGACTCCTTTTCTTCTCTTACAGAGCTGGAAGCTAATCATCTTCTCTTCTCCCTCTACCACATGCCCTCTAGATCGTATCCCCTCACACCTTACTGCATCTCTTAGTCCCCACTCTCACCCACATCTTCAATTCCTCCCTATTCTCTGGCTCTTTACCCTCTTACTTTAAGCCTGTAGTGGTCACCCTTTTCTCAGAAACAACCTACACCCTATGTGCCTTACTAACTACCGCCCTGTATCCCTCCTGCTGTTTGTCTCCTAATTGCTAGAATGTCAACATTCTTAAATCACATTCCCTCCTGGATCCTTTACAACCTGCCTTTCGTACAGCTCGTTCTACAGACTGTGCTTAAAGCAAATTCCCAAGGTCACTTTTCCCTACTAATCCTACTTGATCTATCTGCTGCGTTTGATGCTCTCAATCACTCTCCTCCTTCATATTCTAAACTCTCTCTTGGTATCCGTAACACAGTTCTATCCTGGTTTTCATCATAACTTTCCTGTCACACATTCTCCATCTCTGTTGCTAACATGTCTTCGTCTTCTATTGATCTGTCTGTGGGTATACATCAGGGCTCTGTTCTGAGATCTCTCTTTCTCTCTACATACTATCATTTGGTGACCTCATCAACTCTTTGTGACAATCCTATAAATAACAAATACAAATATCAGGTCATGGGAATAAGTGATTTGGACATAAAAGTAACATTTCGGAAGTGTGGACAACTAATACATCTTGTAGATTGCCTTTACAGTGTGATGTCATTGATTCAGTAGATTGTGTGCAGACCAGGACTGCAGTACAGTGTCACTCACATGGATGACTTGCGTGGTAGAAGCTCAAGAACAAGGATGTCAAACTCCAGTCCTCGAGGGCCGCAAACAGGCCAGGTTTTCAGGATATCCCTACTGAAAACCTGGCCTGTTTGGGACCCTCGAGGACTGGAGTTTGACATGCATGCTCTAGAAGGAGCACAGCTGTGGGTGGGAGGTGGATTTGCTTTGCATCAAATGGTTTGGAGCAAGGTTTATTGTATGTATTATCATAATAACAATGCAATGCTTAACTTTTATTTCAGGAGGGATGACTGCAGAACAGAAGTGAATATTGAAGCCATGTGTTCCTTTTCTTGCAAAAGAGAAAATTTGAAGGACAGTTGAAGAGAAGGAAAATTACTACACAGAGACAGATAAGCAATGTGTATATTTCTCATTTACCATTTAGTATTTGTCGTTTTATTGACTCCACACAATCCGGCTGCTACGGGTTTCACATTGAATATTTTCATCTCTACTCTACCCCTTCCTGTGATCTGAACCATGCAGGTTTTCGTTGATTCAATACATCATGAGTAGAGGGTGGCTACAGTATGAAGTAAAGACCCAAGGACCACATCTACTACCATTCATAACAAGAACATGTGCAGTAGCGCACAGCTGCAGTTCTATGTGATTGTTATGAAAGGTTGAGGTGGTTCAATTCTATGAATCTGGAGTGGGATGGATCCTGTTTGCATCATATGGTTTCATCTAGGCCAGTAGATTATATAACTCTCAGTACAGGTTACACATGGCATCAGTATTAGTGATTTAAAGAGGAGGAAAGCTTCAATGTGGAGAACAAAGCCAAGTAATGTTGAAGTTACTCCTTTTACCATTTACTTGGTCAGTCTGTACTGTCTACTCTCCACACAGCTGCTAAGGATCTTCCATTTTAAATACTTTCACCTCCTATTCTGCACTGCTTTGCTGCCCATTATTCAGAGATGCGTTCCAGTCATGTTTAGCACTCTGAATCTCTCTGCAGTCATTGGTTCAGCACATCATGGGTAGAGCATGGCTACAGATACAGCAAGCTATTATTATTTTACCGGCTGATCACCCATAATATTGCATTAAAACATAGAATATCACTTAATTTCCAAAAGATTCAGTGATGCTGATAATGCAGAATCTCACAACATTTCCCATCATAATGCCATAATGCACAAGTGGGAGAAATAATCCTTGCTATATCTGTACATTGTGTGACGTATTACCTCAATGACCAATGAGAGCAAGTACATCTTCTGTATAGAGCGGCTGTGTTATGATGCAGTTATTGATCATCATTGACATAATCACAAGAATCTTATGCAAAGGGAAATTGTCCGCAGCGAAGTGAGATTTCAGCCCCCAAACGTCTGTAATATTAATGCAATGTCTTACTTTTGTTGCAGTGAACACTGAAGAGACGGATCTACTACAACACTGTACAGGATGAGCATACGCTACAAGCAGCAAAATGATCTTGCAGTTGACAGTATGTTGTTCTGGTAATGTGCACAATTATTATTTATGGGCTACACACCACAGTGCTGGACATATTCTGTTAACTTCAACTCTACTCCTAACATGGAGATGTCTTCCTGGTGTTACTGATTCAGTACATCATATGCACAGTGTGGTTATGATATGATGGATTGATTTAATGAACCCACCAACCAATGATGACATCTGCATCATCTTCTGTAAAGTGCAGCTACAGCATGATATTATCAGCATTTGGTGCGGTATAATCAGAGGTATCTATGTGCTTTTGTGCCTGTTTTAAGTCCTCCAGCTTAACGCCCCTACACCTCCCACTACACAGGCATACTTACTTATGCATACACTGACATCTGGCATACCTACACACACCCCAGGGCCACTTCCTTCCCCTGATGTCAGGGAGAGGATGGGCATGCAGAGTGCAGTAAGTCTCCACGTTACTCTGGCCAACAGTCTTGGCCTACCTCCAGCATCTGTCACCCACAACATCTGTTCCCTCCTTGTAAAGTGCTGAACTATCTCACCTGGGTCAGTGCTATAGCTGATCACAGTGCCCGATCATGATGTCACTGTGACAGGCAGCAGTGCAGATTGACCGGTCAATCAATGCAGTGCCGCAACATACTGCTGCGGCACAGTTTATTCGAGCATTTGCCCGTTCTGTGCCGCAGCAGTAGCCTGGCGCGCGCCCGAGTGTGACGGGCGCACGCCGAAGCAGCGGAAGAGCGCCCTCCGATCGGGGCGCTCTCCCTACCGCTGCCGGGTCCGCCGGGTCCCCCGGAACCCCCTGCCGCTGTCCCGCGATCGCGGGACACCAGGGCTCCCTCGGGGAGCCCCTGGACATGCGTGCAGCGGGCGCACGCTCCCGATGACGCGTGACCGCGGGGCGGCCGAGGGGCGGCCACTAGCAAGCCGGGAGATTTCCCGGCTTGCGGTACCGACCACACTTCAATAAAGTGTGTCGGTAGTGTATGCACTAAATGAGATTTCCGTGCCCCCAGTCAGGTTACTCCCTGGGCAGTGACCCTGCTCACACCCTCCCCTAGTTCCACCTCTGATCACAATTATCTCTCTTGGAGAGTGTAGCAAATTGGAGTTGGGGGAATCTCACCTCTGCCATGCATGGTCACAATCTGGGCACAGGACCCAAATAGTGGGCAATGTGGCACTTCTTACAGTAGAGAATAAGTAACTTTATTCTTTACTTGTGTATTAAGGACCTTATTTGCATTAAATTCAGTCCACATGGGACCAAGACTTTCTGGCTTACTGAACAAAGTGGAATTGTTTCGTAGAGGGTGGAGAATTGTATTTTATCTGAAATTACCCCCTCTGCACAAAATACAAACAATTATACCCATACAAGTACCTTGTGGAAGTTGTTGCCCTCTATCTTCCTGTGGTCTCTCCCTGTTTCTCACCGTGCCTCCTCCCATTTCCTTGCACCTCTGCGTCTCCGCATATATCCCTATACTCAGAGCCGGCTCCGGTCAGTGACATGGGATGCCCAAATATGAGCATACCCATATATGGGCATCCATGCCACTGACCGGAGCCCGCTCTGTTGCGGATATGGAGAGAGACTGGGAGATTTACATCCCCTTATAATTCATATGGTGCATAGTACCGGCACGTATTGTTTTACCGGTACTGTGTACCTTCCTACTTTCACACTGGTACAGTATATGCTGCAGTGGGACTGAGAGGGATATATTGGTAACACATAGTCATTGTTGGGGGAATTCAATCCATTTTGAAAATAGTAATGAAATGTTTTTTACTTTTCTTTTTTTTCAGTAATGAAGAATGAAACATTTCTGTTAAAATTGAATTGGAGGTGAACTGGATTCATCATCAACTCTGCACCAGTGTGAATTGATGTTCTTTAATGTTCTGATAAGGTACATGCAACATCTCTTCCTCAACCCCTGCACCACTCTCTGCCTCTTGCCTCTCTCTCTCCACCTCCGTGCTAAGCGTATTAACCCATCTAATGTAATCCACATTCCATGTCTCACTTTACTCTTCACTTCTCACGTGCCCTCTGGAATGACTGCTCTCTGACTAACAAGGTCTATTTGTACATGACCTCTTCTGCTCTCATCATCCACCACCTCTCATTCCCCTCACCCCTGTCCTACTCGATACCTCAGCTTAATTGAACTCTCTCCTCTGACATCTACCCTTATCTCTAACCTCTCCTCACTTTCTGCTTAAACTAACTATCTTGTTAACTTTTACAATGCTATCATCTCCTCCTCCTCCCTCCTCCTCCTCCCTCCTCCATCATATATATGCCCCTTCTAGGCTCTGACACACTCATCCCTGTAAGGCCATGATTATCATGGGCACATGCTTGGTCATCCACAGTGCGTGCGAGCGATGCAGAGCCGCCTCGGACCTCAGTGCAGGGATTGCTGCATACCCCCAGCATCTGTCACCCACAAACAATACACACACTAATACTCCCCACAATACACACTATAATACCTCCTCAATACTAATCTCCCCAATAATATTATAGCTCCAAACACAATATACACAACACCCTTACACAAGATACACAATCTAGTACTCTCCTCTGCACCTCTACACACAATATAATACTCCCACACACACAATATACACACTACCCTCCTACCCCCATAAAATACAACCAATAATACACACACACTTTGTGGATGTTGGGACCAGCTCCCGGCATGCACCAGTGAAAGAGAGAGGCCCGCAGAAGCTCGGAAGAACTCCCTCCATCCGTGCCTTCCTCCGTTTCACATCTTCTCCCTGTCTCTCTCCCTCCCTTTCCTTGCATCTCCCTGCGTCTTTACGTATACCCAGTCAGTGACGGCTCTGGTCACGTGATGCCTTAATATGGGCTTATCCATATATGTTCATCCACGTCACTAATGTGATGCCCGCACTGTTGCGGAGCTGGTACTTACGACGGGCACTTATTGTTTTATCAGTACTGCGTACCTGACTCTACCGGCCTACTTTCAACACTAGTACAATATGTGCTTCACTACGAGTGAGTGGGGAATATTGGCATCACACAGTCACTGTTGAATATGCCATTCAATCCATTTTGAAAATAGTAATGCAATGTGGTTTTGTTTTGTTTGCTTTTTGCAGTAATGAAGAATGGAAAAGTTATATTAAAATTAAATTGGAGGGGGACTAGATTCAGCATTTCATCATGAACTCTGCACTTGTGAGAATTTAACTTCTTGAATACCCTGACAGGTACACGCAACATTAAGACTATAATCTGCTGTGCAAGCTTTCGTGCTATACCTCCCCCTCAGGTTTTGATTTATACATTTGCTCCCTCAATTCATGTCCTCTAATATTTGAAAGCTCTCTCCTAGCATTTTCTCTTTACCACAGAACGTCATCCCAATGTAACCTCTCTCTTGTTCTTTCTGCTGGCTGTTTCCTCACTCCTCTGTTAAACTTTTCTAATTTCTCTAACTTCCACACTCCTGCTTTTATCCACATGTTCTCCTCTTTCCTTCCCCTACCTTTGCATGTGTCTACACACTGCACCATTTGTACAGACCTCTATTGCAGCTATTTCTGCACTGCTCAATGAAAAGCACTCTTTAATATCCTATTCTCTGTGCCCCCTCTCTCTGCGCCCCCTCTTTTGGCGCCTCCTCTCTCTGCGCCCCCTCTCTCTGCGCCTATCTGTCTCATTCTCTCTACGTCCCTCTCTCTCTACATAGAGCTATCTCTGTCTCTCTCTACACCTATCTCTGTGTCTCCTTCTATGTTTGCTGATGTGTGGGATATCTCTTATAATCTTGAACCTGCTCATATACACATCGGGCCTCCCTGCCTCTGCCTCCCTGCTAAGAGTGTTAACCTATCTAATGTAATCCACATTCCTTTCCTTACTTTTCTCTTCCCTTCTCCTATGCCATCTGGAATGTCCGTTCTCTGACTAACAAGGCTCTAGTTGTACATGACCTCTTCTGCTCTCATCATTCACAATCAGTCATTCCCCTCACCCCATCTTACCTGTCCCACTGATTTGCCTCTGCTTAATTAAACTCTCCTCTGACATCTACTCTAACCTCTCTGCTCTCTCTCTCTTTCCGCTTAAACTAACAATCTTATTAACTCTTACAATGCTATCCTCCTATCTATATGCCCCCTCTAGGCTCTGACACACTTGTCCCTCTAGCCCACACCCTTGGCTAAATTCCCAAACATGTTCATCACACTTCCACTCGCTGTTCTTAATGCCTATGAAGGAAATCACACAATTGATATTTGATTTTTCTACAGTAAAAATGTCTCCAGTCCTGTATAAAGCTGCTCTCTGGGGCCAAACCACACTACTTTTTTTTCACATTCATCAACACTCAAATTTAATTTACGCTGTCTTTTTTTCCCTGTATTTGACTCCCTCCACTAACCTTCTCCTCACACTTGCCATCCTTCCTTCACTTCTCCTCAAGCATTTGACTACTTCAGAGGCAAGGTGGATGCCACCCACAAGGAGATTCCTTCTGTCCCTTCCCCCTTCTCTCCTTCTACCTAATTCTCCTTCTGCATTTGACTCTTTTTCTTCTCTTACAGAGCTGGAAGCAAATCATCTTCTCTTCTCCCTCTACCACATGCCCTCTAGATCGTATCCCCTCACACCTTACTGCATCTCTTAGTCCCCACTCTCACCCACATCTTCAATTCCTCCCTATTCTCTGGCTCTTTACCCTCTTACTTTAAGCCTGTAGTGGTCACCCTTTTCTCAGAAACAACCTACACCCTATGTGCCTTACTAACTACCGCCCTGTATCCCTCCTGCTGTTTGTCTCCTAATTGCTAGAATGTCAACATTCTTAAATCACATTCCCTCCTGGATCCTTTACAACCTGCCTTTCGTACAGCTCGTTCTACAGACTGTGCTTAAAGCAAATTCCCAAGGTCACTTTTCCCTACTAATCCTACTTGATCTATCTGCTGCGTTTGATGCTCTCAATCACTCTCCTCCTTCATATTCTAAACTCTCTCTTGGTATCCGTAACACAGTTCTATCCTGGTTTTCATCATAACTTTCCTGTCACACATTCTCCATCTCTGTTGCTAACATGTCTTCGTCTTCTATTGATCTGTCTGTGGGTATACATCAGGGCTCTGTTCTGAGATCTCTCTTTCTCTCTACATACTATCATTTGGTGACCTCATCAACTCTTTGTGACAATCCTATAAATAACAAATACAAATATCAGGTCATGGGAATAAGTGATTTGGACATAAAAGTAACATTTCGGAAGTGTGGACAACTAATACATCTTGTAGATTGCCTTTACAGTGTGATGTCATTGATTCAGTAGATTGTGTGCAGACCAGGACTGCAGTACAGTGTCACTCACATGGATGACTTGCGTGGTAGAAGCTCAAGAACAAGGATGTCAAACTCCAGTCCTCGAGGGCCGCAAACAGGCCAGGTTTTCAGGATATCCCTACTGAAAACCTGGCCTGTTTGGGACCCTCGAGGACTGGAGTTTGACATGCATGCTCTAGAAGGAGCACAGCTGTGGGTGGGAGGTGGATTTGCTTTGCATCAAATGGTTTGGAGCAAGGTTTATTGTATGTATTATCATAATAACAATGCAATGCTTAACTTTTATTTCAGGAGGGATGACTGCAGAACAGAAGTGAATATTGAAGCCATGTGTTCCTTTTCTTGCAAAAGAGAAAATTTGAAGGACAGTTGAAGAGAAGGAAAATTACTACACAGAGACAGATAAGCAATGTGTATATTTCTCATTTACCATTTAGTATTTGTCGTTTTATTGACTCCACACAATCCGGCTGCTACGGGTTTCACATTGAATATTTTCATCTCTACTCTACCCCTTCCTGTGATCTGAACCATGCAAGTTTTCGTTGATTCAATACATCATGAGTAGAGTGTGGCTACAGTATGAAGTAAAGACCCAAGGACCACATCTACTACCATTCATAACAAGAACATGTGCAGTAGCGCACAGCTGCAGTTCTATGTGATTGTTATGAAAGGTTGAGGTGGTTCAATTCTATGAATCTGGAGTGGGATGGATCCTGTTTGCATCATATGGTTTCATCTAGGCCAGTAGATTATATAACTCTCAGTACAGGTTACACATGGCATCAGTATTAGTGATTTAAAGAGGAGGAAAGCTTCAATGTGGAGAACAAAGCCAAGTAATGTTGAAGTTACTCCTTTTACCATTTACTTGGTCAGTCTGTACTGTCTACTCTCCACACAGCTGCTAAGGATCTTCCATTTTAAATACTTTCACCTCCTATTCTGCACTGCTTTGCTGCCCATTATTCAGAGATGCGTTCCAGTCATGTTTAGCACTCTGAATCTCTCTGCAGTCATTGGTTCAGCACATCATGGGTAGAGCATGGCTACAGATACAGCAAGCTATTATTATTTTACCGGCTGATCACCCATAATATTGCATTAAAACATAGAATATCACTTAATTTCCAAAAGATTCAGTGATGCTGATAATGCAGAATCTCACAACATTTCCCATCATAATGCCATAATGCACAAGTGGGAGAAATAATCCTTGCTATATCTGTACATTGTGTGACGTATTACCTCAATGACCAATGAGAGCAAGTACATCTTCTGTATAGAGCGGCTGTGTTATGATGCAGTTATTGATCATCATTGACATAATCACAAGAATCTTATGCAAAGGGAAATTGTCCGCAGCGAAGTGAGATTTCAGCCCCCAAACGTCTGTAATATTAATGCAATGTCTTACTTTTGTTGCAGTGAACACTGAAGAGACGGATCTACTACAACACTGTACAGGATGAGCATACGCTACAAGCAGCAAAATGATCTTGCAGTTGACAGTATGTTGTTCTGGTAATGTGCACAATTATTATTTATGGGCTACACACCACAGTGCTGGACATATTCTGTTAACTTCAACTCTACTCCTAACATGGAGATGTCTTCCTGGTGTTACTGATTCAGTACATCATATGCACAGTGTGGTTATGATATGATGGATTGATTTAATGAACCCACCAACCAATGATGACATCTGCATCATCTTCTGTAAAGTGCAGCTACAGCATGATATTATCAGCATTTGGTGCGGTATAATCAGAGGTATCTATGTGCTTTTGTGCCTGTTTTAAGTCCTCCAGCTTAACGCCCCATCACCTCCCACTACACAGGCATACTTACTTATGCATACACTGACATCTGGCATACCTACACACACCCCAGGGCCACTTCCTTCCCCTGATGTCAGGGAGAGGATGGGCATGCAGAGTGCAGTAAGTCTCCACGTTACTCTGGCCAACAGTCTTGGCCTACCTCCAGCATCTGTCACCCACAACATCTGTTCCCTCCTTGTAAAGTGCTGAACTATCTCACCTGGGTCAGTGCTATAGCTGATCACAGTGCCCGATCAGGATGTCACTGTGACAGGCAGCAGTGCAGATTGACCGGTCAATCAATGCAGTGCCGCAACATATGCACTAAATGAGATTTCCGTGCCCCCAGTCAGGTTACTCCCTGGGCAGTGACCCTGCTCACACCCTCCCCTAGTTCCACCTCTGATCACAATTATCTCTCTTGGAGAGTGTAGCAAATTGGAGTTGGGGGAATCTCACCTCTGCCATGCATGGTCACAATCTGGGCACAGGACCCAAATAGTGGGCAATGTGGCACTTCTTACAGTAGAGAATAAGTAACTTTATTCTTTACTTGTGTATTAAGGACCTTATTTGCATTAAATTCAGTCCACATGGGACCAAGACTTTCTGGCTTACTGAACAAAGTGGAATTGTTTCGTAGAGGGTGGAGAATTGTATTTTATCTGAAATTACCCCCTCTGCACAAAATACAAACAATTATACCCATACAAGTACCTTGTGGAAGTTGTTGCCCTCTATCTTCCTGTGGTCTCTCCCTGTTTCTCACCGTGCCTCCTCCCATTTCCTTGCACCTGTGCGTCTCCGCATATATCCCTATACTCAGAGCCGGCTCCGGTCAGTGACATGGGATGCCCAAATATGAGCATACCCATATATGGGCATCCATGCCACTGACCGGAGCCCGCTCTGTTGCGGATATGGAGAGAGACTGGGAGATTTACATCCCCTTATAATTCATATGGTGCATAGTACCGGCACGTATTGTTTTACCGGTACTGTGTACCTTCTTACTTTCACACTGGTACAGTATGTGCTGCAGTGGGACTGAGAGGGATATATTGGTAACACATAGTCATTGGTGGGGGAATTCAATCCATTTTGAAAATAGTAATGCATTGTTTTTTACTTTTTTTTTTGCAGTAATGAAGAATGAAAAAGTTCTGTTAAAATTGAATTGGACGTGAACTGGATTCAGCATTTCATCATCAACTCTGCACCAGTGTGAATTGACGTTCTTTAATGTTCTGACAAGGTACATGCAACATCTCTTCCTCTACCCCTACACCACCCTCTGCCTCTTGCCTCTCTCTCTCCACCTCCCTGCTAAGCGTATTAACCCATCTAATGTAATCCACATTCCTTGTCTCACTTTACTCTTCCCTTCTCACGTGCCCTCTGGAATGTCTGCTCTACGACTAACATGGTCTATTTGTACATGACCTCTTCTGCTCTCATCATCCACCACTTCTCATTCCCCTCACCCCTGTCCTACTCGATACCTCAGCTTAATTGAACTCTCTCCTCTGACATCTACCCTTATCTCTAACCTCTCCTCACTTTCTGCTTAAACTAGCTATCTTGTTAACTCTTACAATGCTATCATCTCCTCCTCCCTCCTCCTCCATCATCTATATGCCCCTTCTAGGCTCTGACACACTCATCCCTCTAAGGCCGTGATTATCATGGGCACACGCTTGGTTGTCCACAGTGCGTGCGAGCGATGCAGGGCCTCCCCGTCGCCTCGGACCTCAGTGCAGGGATTGCTGGAGCGACAGGCATGCGCTAACTTTGCCATCTGTTGCGTGCTTACTATAGACGCAGCCTAACCCATGCATTGGTTTAATTCACAAGCACGCTCTCATCACACTTCATCACATCACACTGCTGCTCTTAACACCTATGGAGGAAATCTCACAGTCTGATTTTCTACACTAAACCTTTGTCCTGTTCTGTAAAACTCTGCTCCTTTTTTTAAGGTCAAACACTACTTTTTCCTCACTCATCAACACTCCAATTTCATTCACACTGTCTTCTATGTATTTGAGTCCCACCACTGACTTTCTCCTCCCACTTAACATCCATCCTTTATTTCTCCTCAAGCCTTTGCTCACTTGAGGCAAGGTGGATGCCATCCACAAGTAGATTCGTTCTCTCCCTTCCCCCTCTCTCTTTTTCTATCTAGATCTCATTGCACTCTTGACTCCTTTTCTCCTGTCACAAAGCTGGAACCTGATCTTCTCTTCTCCCTCTACCACATGCCCTCTCAATCCTATATTCTCACTCTCACCCACATCTTCAATTCCTCCATATCCTTTGGCTCTTTCAACTCTTCCTTTTAAGCATGCAGTGGTCACCCCTATTCTCAAAAATAACCTTGACCTTGTGTGAATTTCTAACTATCGCCCTGTATCCGTCCTACCATTTGCCTCCTAATTGCTAGAACGTCTTGTGATCTCCCGTTTGATCAACATTCTTAAATCACATGCTCCTCTGGGCCCTTCACAATCTGCCTTTCCCAATGTAACCAATTATGTACATAAAGAAAATTCCCAAGGTCCATTTTACTTACTAATCCTGCTTGATCTCTCTTCTGCTTTTGATACTGTCAATCACTCTTCTCATTCATATTCTAAACTCTTTCTTCGTATCCGCAGCAAACTTATATCCTGGTTTTCATCATACTTCTCCATCACACATTCTCCATCTCTGTTGCTAACGTGTCTTTGTCTCCTGTTGTTTTGTCTGTTGGTATACCTCAGGACTCTGTTCTGGGACCTCTCTCACTACATACTATCACTAGTTGACCTTATCAACTATTTTGGCCCTTGATATCATCTCTATGCAGATGATACACACACCTATCCACCCTACCGTCACTCCTGCAATTTAGTTCCTAGTTTCGGGTCGCCTCCTGGCTATATCCTCCATGGATGACACTCTTCTGCCTTAAACCTAATGTCTAAAACTGAGCTCCTCATATTTCCCCCTAAATCTGGCCTAATATCACCTTTCTCCATCGCAGTAAACAGTACTACCATCATCCTGTCATGAAAGCACATTGCCTAGGAGTAACATTTGACTCTTCCCTTTCCATCTTCATTCACGACACTGGCTAAAGTTTGTCGATTCTTTCTCTGTAATATTTCCAAGATTTGCCCTTTTCTCTGTCAATCTACTGCTAAAACGCCAATGCATGCCCTTATCGTATGGGTTAACATACTGCTAACAGGGCTCCCTGCTTCACAACTTTCTCATTTGCAATCTATCCAAAACTCTGCTGCTTGAATAATTTCCCTTTCTCCCACAACAGTATCTGCTCATCTCCTCCTCCTCCTTAAATCCCTCTCCTTGCTTCCCATCAAGTTTCAGATCACCTACAAAGTTCTCCTCCTTACCTTTTTGTTAAGGTTCTCTATTAGTGGTGTACCGAGTACCCGGCGTTACCCGACACATTTCCAGCTACCCGGACATTACTCGAAACCGGCCACTGAGAAGTGGACTTGGCCGGGTAATACCCGGCGTCGGGTAATGTCAGGGCAGCTGGAAATAATCTTTTATACTTACCTTTCCTAAGACATCTAGGATCAGCAGCAGCAGTCCTCTGATGTTGGCAGCATCAGAGGTGTCTTCACCTGGCGGGGGGAGCTGCAGGAATCACTTCCACAGCACCGAAGCAGGTAAGCTGTGTCTGTGAGCCTGCAGCTCCCCCGCCGGCTGAAGACACCACAGATGCTGCCACCGTCACAGGACTGCTGCTGATCCTAGATGTCACCGCCACCCGGAAGGTAAGTGCCAAACCGTGTACCCGACCGGGTAGAACCTTTCATTTTGGCCGGGTACCCGTTACCCATTTTTTTATAGTTGAGGACCCAGTCCAACACTATTCTCTATTCATCTGCTCCTTCCTACATATCATCTTTGGTCTCGTTATGCCCTTCCTCGTCTCCTAAGCTCTACTAATAGCTGTCTCCATTATACTTCTTACACCTCTACTGCGCACTCGCTCTCTTGCCTGAAACCCTTTCCCATCAATTTACCTGTGAAACTCACACACACTCAGTATATGCCAACATACCCTCTTCCACCCACATTTAAGATCAACCTTAAAATTCACAACTTAAATGAAGCATTTCAATAGCTTTTACTCGTTGCTACTGTCACTCATTCAGTCACTAACTATTGTTCCCAAGAAGTGCTTTATACTACAAGTACCCACCATTAAGGACAAGCATTGTCATCTACTGCACTTGTTCCCCCACCTGTTGTCTCTCTGTAAGTCTCCTTACATTTCTCTTAGATTGTAATACCCAGGACAGGGATTTACTTTCCTATTGTCTGTTTTTGTTTGTTGAACTTATTGTATAATAATTTCCTGTACTTTTTGGTCTCTCTTGTAAAGCGCTGAGTACACAATGGGTGGTATATAAATAGAGATATATGCAGAGTCTAGAGACAAGGCACACGTGTATAGGTAGCTACAGTTTATCCGGGACCGTATGCATCCTTGAAGTGCCTGTCCCAGTTATTTTCTATTGATTGCAATGTAGGAGTGTCTGTCCTGTCTTATTTTTTTTATTATTATTATTATTATTATATATACAAAGATATATATACAAAGATTGTTTCCTGTCGTTAGCATGACATTGTGTGACACAGTGTGATGTCATTGATTCAGTAGATTGTGTGCAGACCGGGACTGCAGTACAGTTTCACTGACATGAATAACTTGTGTGGTAGAAGCTCTAGAAGGAGCACAGCTGTGGGAGGGAGGTGGATTTGCTTTGTATCACATGGTTTGGAGCAAGGTTCATTGTATGTATCGTCAATAATAATTATAATAATAATAATGCAATGCTTAACTTTTTTATTTCAAGAGGAAAGACTGCAGAACAGAAGTGAATATTGAAGCCATGTGTTCATTTTCTTGCAAAATAGAAAATTGAAGGACAGTTGAAGAGGAGGAAAATGACTACACAGAGACAGATAAGCAATGTGTATATTTCTCATTTAGTATTTGTCGTTTTATTGACTCCAAAAAATCCGGCTGCTAAGGGTTTCGCATTGGACATATTCACCTCTACTCCACCCCTTCCTGTGATCTGTACCATGCAGATTTTTGTTGATTCAATACATCATGAATAGAGTGTGGCTACAGTATGAAGTACTGACCCAAGGACCACATCTACTACCATTCATAACAAGAACATGTGCAGTAGCGCACTGCTGCAGTTCTATGTTATTGCTATGAAAGGTTGAGGTGGTGCAATCATATGAATCTTGAGTGGGAGGGATCCTGTTTGCATCATTTAATTTGATCTAGGCCAGTAGAGTATATAACTCTCAGTACAGGTTACATATGGCATCAGTATTAGTGATTTAAAGAACAGAAAAACAGGAGTGGAGAACAAAACCAAGTAATGTTGAAGTTACTACTTTTTACTATTTACTTGGTCAGTCTGTACTGTCTACTCCCCACACAGCTGCTAAGGGTTTCCATTTGAGATACATTCACCTTCTACTCTGCACTACTGTGCTACCCTCTATTCAGAGATGAGTTCAAGTCATGTTTACCACTCTAAATCGCTCTGCAGTCATTGATTCAGCACATCATGGGTAGAGCATGGCTATAGATACAGCAAGCTTTATTTTACCCTAATATTGCATTAAAAAATAGAATATCACTCAGTTTCCTACAGATTTACTGATGCTGATAATGCAGAATCTCACCCTCCCATCATAATACACCAGAGGAAGAAATAATCCTTGCTATATATGTACATTGTGTGACATATTGCCTCCATGACCATTGATGGCAAATACATATTCTGTATAGAGCAGCTGTGTTATGATGTAGTTGTTATTGATCATCATTGAGATATAATCACAAGAATCTTATGCAAAGGGAAACTGTCATTAGCATAGTGGGATTTCAGCCCCCAAACTTCTGTAATATTAATGCAATGTCTTACTTTTATTGCAGTGAACACCGAAGAGACGGATCTACTACAACACTGCACAGGACAAGAGTATACACTACAAGCAGCAAAATGATCATGCAGTTGACAATATGTTGTTCTGGTAATGTGCACAATTATTATGTATGGGCTCCACACCACAGTGCTGGACATATTTTGTTAACTTCAACACTACCCCTACCATGGAGATGTCTTCCTGTGATTGGTGTTACTGATTCAGTACATCATATGCATAGTGTGGCTATTATATGATGGATTGATTTAATGAACCCACCAAACACTGATGACATCTGTATCATCTTCTGTAAAGTGCATCTACAGCAGGATATTATCAGCATTTGGGGTGATATAATCAGAGGCATCTATGTGCTTTTGTGCTGGGTAAAGTCCTCCAGCTGAACCGCCCCCCGCCCCCCACCCCCCTACACCTCCTGCCACACAGGCAAACTTACTTACACACACAGCACACTTACTTATGCACACTGACACTTGGCATACCTACACACACACACCCCACAGCCACTGGCATGCATGCAGAGTCCTGGGCATGCAGGATGGGCATGCAGAGTACAGAATATCTCCACCTTGCTCTGGCCCGTACTCTTGGCCTACCCCCAGCATCTGTCACCCACAACCTCTGTTCCCTCCCTGTAAATTGCTGCACTAACACACCTTGGTCAGCGCTGCAACCGATCACAGCACCGGATCATGTCACTGTGATAGGAAGCAGTGCTAATTGACCGGTCAATCAATGCCACGTGGCAACATACGCACCAAAAGAGATTTCCATGCCCCCTGACAGGCTACTCCCTGGGCAGTGACCCTGCTCATCTTCCACCTCTGATCACAATATTCTCTCTTGGAGAGTGTAGCAAATTGGAGTTGGGGGAATTTCACCTCTGCAGTGCATGTAGAGTCCTGTATGCAGAGTACAGAAAGTCTCCACCTTAGTCTGGCCCGTACTCTTGGCCTACCCACAGCATCTGTCACCCACAAATAATACATACACTAATACTCCCCACAATACACACTTTAATACCTCCTCAATAATAATCTCCCCAATAATATTATAGTCTTAAACACAATATACACAATACCCCCTAACACAAGATACCCAATCTAACACTCTCCTCTGCACCTCAACATAATATACACACTATAATACCCTACACACAATATAATACTCCCACACACACACAATATACACACTATCCTCCTACCGCCATAAAACACAACCAATAATACACACACACTTTGTGGATGTTGGGACCAGCTCCTTGCATGCACCAGTGAAAGAGAGAGGCCTGCCATCCGTGCCTCCCTCCGTTTCCCATCTTCTCCCTGTCTCTCTCCCTCCCTTTCTTTGCATCTCCCTGCATCTTTGCGTATACCCAGTCAGTGACGGCTCCGGTCACGTGATGCCTTAATATGGGCTTATCCATATATCTGTTGCAGAGATGGAGAGAGACCTGGAGATTTTACATTTCCTTATAATTCATATTGGTACTTAGTACGGGCACTTATTGTTTTATCAGTACTGGGTACCTGACCGTACTGGCCTACGAGTGAGAAGGCAATATTGGCATCACACAGTTACTGTTGAATATGTCATTCAATCCATTTTGAAAATAGTAATGCAATGTGGTTTTGTTTTGTTTGCTTTTTGCAGTAATGAAGAATGAAAAAGTTATATTAAAATTAAATTGGAGGGGAACTGGATTCAGCATTTCTTCATGAACTCTGCACTTGTGAGCATTGACCTTCTTGAGTGCCCTGACAGGTACACGCAACTTTAAGACTATAATCTTCATCAACTGCTGTGCAAGCTTTCGTGCTATACCTCCCCCTCCGGTTTTGATTTATACATTTGCTCTCTCAATTCATGTCCTCTAATATCTGGAGGCTCTCTCCTAGCATTTCTCTCTACCACAGCACGTCATCCCAATGTAACCTCTCTCTTGTTCTTTCTGTTTACTGTTTCCTCACTCCTCTGTAAAACTTTTCTAATTTCTCTAACTTCCACACTCCTGCTTTTATCCACATGTTCTATACACTTTCCTTCCCCTACCTTTGCATGTGTCTACACAAAGCACCATTTGTACAGACCTCTATTGCAGCTATTTCTGCACTGCTCAATGAAATGCACTCCTGCACATCCTATTCTCTTCCACCTTCCCTCATTCTCTACGCCCCCCTCTCAAAGCCCCCTCTCTCTATGTCTCCTCTCTCTACGCCTATCTGTCTCATTCTCTTGACGCCCTTCTCTCTCTACATATCCCTATCTCTGTCTCTCTCTACACCTATCTCTGTGTCTCCTTCTATGCTCGCTGATGTTGGGGGATATCTCTTATAATCTTGGACCGGCTCATATACACATCAGGCCTCCCTACTAAGAGTGTTAACCTATCTAATGTAATCCACATTCCTTTCCTTACTTTTCTCTTCCCTTCTCCTGTGCCCTCTGGAATGTCCACTCTTACTAACAAGGCTCTAGTTGTACATAACCTCTTCTGCTCTCATCAGTCACAATCAGTCATTCCCCTCACCGCATCTTACCTGTCCCACTGATTTGCCTCTGCTTAATTAAACTCTCCTCTGACATCTACTCTAACCTCTCTTCTCTCTTCTCTCTCTTTCTTTCTGCTTAAACTAACAATCTTATTAACTCTTACAATGCTATCCTCCTATCTATATGCCCCCTATAGGCTCTGACACACTCATCCCTCTAACCCACACCTTTGGCTAAATTCCCAAACACACTCATCACACTTCCACTCGCTGTTCTTAATACCTACGGAGGAAATCTCACACTTTGTTTGATTTTTCTACAGTAAAAATGTCTCCTGTCCTGTATAAAGCTGCTCTCTAGGGCTAAATACACTACTTTTTTCCACACTCATCAACACTCAAATTTAATTTACGCTGTTTTTTTTCTCTGTATTTGACTCCCTCCACTGACCTTCTCCTCCCACTTGCCATCCTTCCTTCACTTCTCCTCAAGCATTTGACTACTTCAGAGGCAAGGTGGATGCCACCCAAAAGGAGATTCCTTCTGTCCCTTCCCCCTTCTCTCCTTCTTCCCAAATCTCCTTCTGCACTTGACTCCTTTTCTTCTCTTACAGAGCTGGAAGCTAATCATCTTCTATTCTCCCTCTACCACATGCCCTCTAGATCGTATCCCCTCACACCTTACTGCATCTCTTAGTCCCCACTCTCACCCACATCTTCAATTTCTCCCTATTCTCTGGATTTTTGCCCTCTTACTTTAAGCCTGTAGCGGTCACCCTTTTGTCAGAAACAAACTACACCCTATGTGCCTTACTAACTACCGCTCTGTATCCCTCATGCTGTTTGCCTTCTAATTGCTAGTGTCAACATTCTTAAATCACATGCCCTCCTGGATCCTTTACAACCTGCCTTTCGTACAGCACGTTCTACAGACTGTGCTTAAAGCTAATTCCCAAGGTTTTTCCCTACTAATCCGACTTGATCTATCGGCTGCGTTTGATGCTCTCAATCACTCTCCTCCTTCATATTCTAAACTCTCTCTTGGTATCAGTAACAAAGTTCTATCCTGGTTTTCATCATAACTTTCCTGTCACACATTCTCCATCTCTGTTGCTAACATGTCTTCGTCTTCTATTGATCTGTCTGTGGGTATACATCAGGGCTCTGTTCTGAGATCTCTCTTTCTCTCTACATACTATCATTTGGTGACTTCATCAATGCTTTTGGCCTTAGATATAATCTCTATGCGGATGATACACACACAAATCTATCCACCCCTGTTCTCACTCCTGCAATCCAGTCCCTACTCTTGGGTTGTCTCCTGGCTATATGCTCATGGATGGCACTCCACTGCCTTAAACTTAATGTCTAACACTGGGCTCATATTATCCCCTTTCTCCATCACAGTAAACAGTACTACCATCTATCTTGTCATCAAACATGTTGCATAGGAGTAACATTTGGCTCTTCAATTCCATCTCCATTCACATGCACGGCTATGGGTAAAATGTGTTGCCTCTTTCTCTGTAATATTGCCAAGATCTTCCCTTTCCCCTCTCAACCTACTGCTAAAACTCCAATGTATACTGTTATCCTATAGGTTATTTTAACATACTACTAACAGGCCTCCATGCTTCACAACTTTCTCCTATGCAAAACTCTGCTGCTTGAATTATCTCACTTTCTCCCACAACAGTCTCTGCTCATCTCCTTAAATCCCTGTCCTGGCATCCCATCAAGTTTTTGTATCACCTACAAAGTTCTCCTCCTTACCTTTTTGTTAAGGCTCTCCATTAATCTGCTCCTTCTTGCATATCATCTTTGATCTCTCGTTATGCCCTTGCTTGTCTCTTGCACTATAACCATAACTGTCTCCTGTAAACTTCTTTCACCTCTACTGTTCTCTCACTTGCCTGAAACCATTTTCCATCACTGCACCGTACACGTGAAACTTCCTCACACTCAGTATATGCCAACATAACCTCTTCCACCCACATGTAAGACCAATCTTAAAATTCACGACTTAAATCAAGCATTTAAAAAACTTTGACTCGTGGCTACTGTCCCACACCCACAGTCACTGCTAACAACTATTGTTCCCAAGATGTGCTTTCTACTAATTGTACCCACCATTAAGGACAAGCATTGTCATCTACTGCACTTCTTCCCCCAACTGCTGCCTCTCTTTAAGTCTTCTAACATTTCTATTAGATTGTAAAGTTCCCAGGGCAAGGATTTACTTTCCTATAATCTGTTTTTATTTGTCGCACTTATTTTTTAATTATTTTTCCCCTCTCCCCTAATGATATACATATAGGTTTTCCTGTCATTTGCATGACAGAGTTATTATGGTTAACTATTGCATCATGTAGACTGCCTTTTCAGTGTGATGTAATTGATTCAGTACTTTGTGTGCAGACTGTGACTGCAGTACAGTGTCACGAACATTAATGACTTGTGTGGTAGAAGCTCTAGAAGGAACACAGCTATGGGAGGGAGGTGGATTTACTTTGGATCACATGGTTTGGCGCAAGGTTCATTGTATGTATGATCATAACCATGCAATGCTTAACTTTTATTTCAGGAGGGAAGAACAGTGAATATTGAAGCCATGTGTTTCTTTTCTGTCAGAAGAGAAATTTTGAAAGACAGTTGAAGAGGAGGAAAATGACTACACAGAGACAGATAAGCAATGTGTATATTTCTCATTTAGTATTTGTCGTTTTGTTGACTCCACACAATCCAGCTGCTAAGGGTTTCGCATTGGACATATTCCCCTCTACTCTACCCTTCCTGTGATCTGTACCATGCAGGTTTTTGTTGATTCAATACATCATGAGTAGAGTGTGGCTGCTGTATGAAGTATTGACCCAAGGACCACATCTACTACCATTCATAACAAGAACATGTGCAGTAGCGCACTGCTGTAGTTCTATGTGTTTTATTAAAGGTTGAAGTGGTGCAATCATATGAATCTGGAGTGGGATGAATCCTGTTTGCATCATATGGTTTCATCTAGGCCAGTAGAGTATATCTCTCAGTACAGGTTACACATGGCATCAGTAGTAGTGATTTAAAGAACAGAAAAAACAAGAGAAACTTCAATGTTGATAACAAAGCCAAGTAATGTTGAAGATACTCCTTTAACTATTTATTTGATCAGTCTGTACTGTCTACTCCCCACACAGCTACTAAGTCTTCCATTTGAGATACATTCACCTCCTACTCTGCACTGCTGTTCTGTCCTCTATTCAGAGATGAGTTCCAGTCATGTTTACCACTCTGAATCACTCTGCAGTCATTGATTCAGCACATCATGGGTAGAGCATGGCTACAGATACAGTAAGCTTTATTTTACCGGCTGATCATCCATAATATTGCATTAAAACATAGAATATTACTCAGTTTCCAAAAGATTCAGTGATGCTAATAATGCAGAATCTTACAACACATCCCATCATAATGCACCAGAGGAAGAAATAATCCTTGCTACACTACCGACACGTTTTATTGAAGCACGGCTAGCACCGCAAGCCGGGGGATGCCCCGGCGTGCTAGCCGCACTCCCTCAGCGTGCCGCGCATCACCGATGCACGGTCACGCGTCATCGGGTGCCTGCGCCCCCTGCACGCGCGTCCAGGGCTCCCCGAGGGAGCACTGGTGTCCCGCGATGTGGGGGACAGCGGCAGGGGGTTCCGGGGGACCCGACGGACCCGGCAGCGGAAGGGAGAAAGCCCCGATCGGAGGGCGCTCCTCCGCTGCTTCGGCGTGCGCCCGGCACCCTCCGGCGCGCGCCAGGTTACTGCTGCGGCCAAGAACGGGCAAATGCTCGAATAAACTCGGCCGCAGCAGTATATCTGTACATTGTGTGACGTTTGGCCTCCATGACCATTGATAGCAAATACATATTTTGTATTGAGCGGCTGTGTTATGATGTAGTTGTTATTGATCATCATTGAGATATAATCACAAGAATCTTATGCAAAGGGAAAATGTCTGCAGCATAGTGGGATTTCAGCTCCCAAACTTCTGTAATATTAATGCAATGTCTTACTTTTATTGCAGTGAACACTGAAGAGACGGATCTACGACAACACTGCACAGGACAAGAGCAAACACTACAAGCAGCAAAATGATCTTGCAGTTGCAAGTATGTTCTGTAATGTGCACAATTATTATTTATGGGCTACACACCACAGTGCTGGACATATTCTGTTAACTTCTACCCCTACCATGGAGATGTCTTCCTGTGATTGATTCAGTACATCATATGCACAGTGTGGCTATGATATGATGGATGGATTTAATGAACCCACCACCCACTGACATCTGCATCATCTTCTGTAAAGTGCAGCAGGATATTATCAGCATTTGGGGTGGTATAATCTGGGGCATCTATGTGCTTTTGTGCCTGGATAAGTTCCTCCAGCTGAACCACCCCCCTATACCTGCCACACAGGCATACTTACAGAGCACACTTACTTATGCACACTGACACTTGGAATACACACACACACACACACACACACAGACACTGTCATGCATGCAGTGTCCTGTATGCAGAGTACAGAAAGTCTCCACCTTACTCTGGCCCGTACTCATGGCCTATCCCCAGCATCTGTCATCCACAACCTCTGTTCCCTCCCTGTAAAGTGCTGCACTAACACACCTGGGTCAGCGCTGCAGCTGATCACAGTGCCGGATCATGATGTCAATGGGATAGGCAGCAGAGCTGATTGACAAGTCAATCAATGCAGCTCCGCAATATATGCACCAAAAGAGATTTCTGTACCCCCTGTCAGGCTACTCCCTGGGCAGCGACCCTTCTCACCCCTCTCATTCCACCTCTGATCACAATAATCTCTCTTGGAGTGTGTAGCAAATTGGAGTTGGGGGAATCTCACCTCTGTAGTGCATGGTCACAATCTGGGCACTGTACCCAAATATTGGGCAATGTGGCACGTCTTACAGTAGAGAATAGAATAAGTAACTATATTCTTTACTTGTGTATTAAGGAACTTATTTGCAATAAAAATTCAGTCCACCTGGGACCAAGACTTTCTGGTTTTCTGAACAAAGTGGAATTGTTTTCCTATAATTTTATATTCTCTGAAATGTAACATCACAATAAAGTACTCCTATTTTTTTCCTTTGTGCTTTTTTATGGACTATTCCTTTATGTATTTCACTTAATGGGACTAATTACCTTACGATTAGATTTCACTTGTATTTTCTTGGGTTACTCTTTGGAATTTCTCTCTGTGTTCATTTATACTATCTTATTTAGAGCAGTCTTTGCCATTGGACCCCATTTCTTGCCAGAGAGATCTGTAACACAGAGTATTGAAGAGAGTACAGAACAGTGGTGAAGTAGATTTTTATGCTTCTAGGCAGCCTCCCTTCTCACCATGTATTCTGCCCCCGACGGTCTCTTGCACTGCTCCCTCCTACACCCACTCTCCTCACTCTTCCCTCCCCTCCCCGCTATCACTCAATGACCCCCTCTCATTCAATCCTGCTCCCTTACTCCCCCCTCACTCATTCTTCCTTCTGCACACACAATCCTCCCGAATATCACTCCCAAACAACACACACACTAATTCTCCCCACAATACACACTATAATACCTCCTTGTGACGATAGCTTCCACAGGCTTATTAATATTACACAAAAATAATTGGGTTTGAACTGAACGAGGCTTAAGATATAATAAATTGTATTTATTCCTTAGAATATAGGTGAACACAACAGATAATACAGTAACGAACAAGAAGTACACTTACTTAAGGGTTGGGGAATGAGAAGTATGATGTAGCATTTCTTTCAGCAGTGAGGAAATCATTCAGGTGATATCAGGTAACCATATCAGCAAACGAAGACAAAGGATATATGGGTGGACAGCAGTTTATAAACCATTCTCCTTCTATTCTTAACCTTAAGCACAGGGGATTGGTTTACAATTACCTCCAGCCACTCACTAACGTGGGAAAGCATTCTGACCCATGCCCCCCTGCTAGTTGGCACATGCGCAGTAGAACTCTGGGGGTCTCATTTCTGAAGCCCCACATTTACGTCAGGAATGCCAGACAGTCTACCATTTGGAGTTCTGGCAGGAAAACCTTTGTTGAAAGGTGTTAACTGGAACACTTAAGACCTGCCCTGGTTTGGGCTTCGGATAAACAGTGAGGGTGATAAAACTCTTTGAACAGCACTTAAATCCTAGACATAGCGGCGTCCCCAGGGCCATCTGCTACCTTATGGCCCAAAAGAATCTCTTCTGGGTCTTTGTCCATACCTTAAGATACACTATTAAGCATAAAACATAAACGTATTAAAATATCCGGTTCCGTTAGGTTTAGCAGGTCCAAACTTCCCAGTTCGCATTGCCAGAACTGGGACACCATATGGTCCAAAAAGCGACTTGCTACGACCTAAGAAACCGAAGTTACACCAATGCACATTAAATCATTTTAATACAAAAATCTCCATTGAAAAAGAAATCTCAGCTTTTCACTAAATCCCCATTGAAAACAACGGGCAGCTCCGCCATAGACTTTCAATGGTAAATCGCCGCCATTGAAGTCAATGGGGGTTTTCTGCCATTGAAGTTTATGGGAAAAGTCCCGAACTTCAAGGGGGTCCATACTCCGTCGGGTTGGTCCAAGCGGGTCAAGGATGGTTCTGCAGCGATGCCGGAGCAGTGGCTACAGATACCCCAAACCCTGATCCGCTGAACCCTCCGGAACCGGAGATATGGATTCCTAAAATTCAGCATTTCTCACTTAGTCATTTTTCTGAGCCGTTTCTGCCGCCGCCGGCAAAGCCTATGGCGCGACCCGCTCTATCTGGTTCGACCCTTATCGGGGGTCCAGGATTCGGGGACCCGGTGGTGGTCGAGTGGGGGGACGCTTAGGAACTAGGGGCAAAAATAATTTTATCCCTAGGTGCCCTAAAACAGTTTATTTCCCCGCTAATTGACGTTGAACTTGACCCAGTGATTTTAGCTCTTTTGAAGGACATTGTATCCGCTTTGCGGTTTGCGGTCTGGACGGCAGCCAACTAGGTTACCTCGAGGCATCTCCATTGAAGTCAATGAGCCCATTGACTTTCAATGGGAAACCGCCGCTCTCCCTCTCGGACGCCACCTGCTGGTCACTACAGGAAACAGGACGAAAACAGCACAAATTCCTATTGAAATGCATTGAGCCCTAATGGCGGCCAATGGGGACCTGCAAAATGGTGCCCGAAAAGGCGGGAAACTTACACAAAGAGCTATAATCATTAAAGAATTATTAACCCTTGTGCTCCCGGATGGATTCTAGTGTGTGTGTGATGCAAACACTGAGTAACCAGACATTACAATGGAACAGGGGAAAATACATTTACATGTCATAACAAGGGTTACATCACATTTCTGGACCTCAGCCCAGTTAACCCCTTGTCTCCCTGGTGCGGTCAGGGGTGGCCAAATGGGGTGCAACCCCTTTAATACCGGGCCACCCCCTCTCTCCCTCTACACCTCCCCTTCTTAATGCGTGTCCTGTGGCCCACTGGCCCTGACGGGGAGTGGGGCACTGCTGGCACCATTAATGAATTCAGTCTCAGAGGGATAGTCCTGGCGTGAAAGTCCATCAGCATTGCTGTTTTCACTACCCTTTTTGTGCTGAATGGTGAATTCAAATTCTTGCAAAGCCAAGCTCCATCTCAGCAGTTTGGCATTTTCCCCTGATACCCTCTGTAGCCAGCTCAGGGGATTGTGGTCGGTAATGACCGTGAAAGCGCTCCCATAGACATAGGGCTGGAGCTTTTTGAGTGCCCACACAATGGCCAAGCACTCCTTTTCAATGGTGGCATATGCCACCTCCCTGGGGAGCAGTTTGCGACTGAGATACACCACAGGGTGCTCTTTGCCGTCGTCCCCCACCTGGCTCAACACAGCCCCCACACCAAAGTCTGAGGCATCAGTCTGAATAAGAAAATGCTTGGTATAATCTGGGGCAGCCAGGATGGGGGCCTCAGCAAGCGCAGCTTTCAGTGCCTGGAAAGCAGTTTCACAGCAGGAGACCAGGTAATAAGCACAGGCAGTTGCTTCTTAGTCAGATCAGTCAGGGGTTTGGCCACGGCGCTGTACTGTGGGACAAATTTCCTGTAGTACCCTGCGGTGCCCAAAAAGGCCATGACCTGTTTCTTGGTTTTTGGAACAGGCCACTGAACTATGGCTTCTACCTTGGCTGGCTCTGGCTTGAAATGCCCTCCACCCACCCTGTGCCCTAAGTACAGGACTTCTGCCATACCTACCATACACTTAGTGGGTTTTAAGGTAAGCCCAGCCTCCCTGATTCTATCCAGCACCGCAGCTACATGTCCTATGTGGGATTCCCAGGAATTACTAAAGACAGCAATGTCATCTAAGTAAGCCCTGGCATAGCTCTGCATCCCTTCCAGTAACCTATTGACCAGGCGTTGGAAGGTAGCCGGGGCATTCTTCATCCCAAATGGCATCACCAAAAACTCATAGAGGCCACTTGGAGTGAAGAATGCTGACTTCTCCCTAGCCTCCAGGGTCAGGGGAATCTGCCAGTAGCCTTTGCTCAGATCCATGGTGGTCAGATACTTTGCCCCCGCGAGTTCATCTAGTAACTCATCCATGCGGGGCATGGGGTAAGCATCTGACACCGTCCCAGCGTTGAGCAACCGGTAGTCCACACAAAACCGGGTGGTTTTGTCCTTCTTAGGCACTAGGACTACTGGACTTGCCCAAGGGCTCTGAGGAGATGCTGACCCTAGGGGTAATTACTCCGTCCCAATCTCTCTCTCCATACTTGTCTTGACCTCTGCTGACACTCTATAAGCGTGCTTATGCAGAGGCTGCAGGTCCCCTGTGTGTACTGGGTGTTTGGTGAGATGTGTGGTCCCTGGCATGTCAGTGAAGAGGGCGCTATACTGAGCTAGCATGTCCCTGGCTTCTCCCTTCTGCCTAGCACTCAACTGTGCCCCGATCTCTACCTGCTCAACAGTGTTTCCTTGCTTTGCCTCCCCTAGGAGATCAGGCAGAGCATTGCTCGCCGGATCCTCCAGCAGTGGGCTACAAATGGCCATTACTGCTCCCATACTCGGTGCTCTGTATTCCTTTAACATATTAATGTGATATGTCTTGTGCCTCTCAGGCGCTACCTGTACAACATAGTTGCACTCATTCACCTTTCGGATAACCGGGTACGGTCCCGACCAGGCAGCCATCAGCTTGTTCTCCCGAGTGGGTTTGAGAACAAGCACCTGCTGTCCTGGGATGAATTCTCTGCTACGGCCTGCTGGTCATACCATTGCTTCTGCTTGGTCTGAGCAGCCCTGAGGTGGTCCTGGGCCACCCCCATAAGCATCTCTAACCGGTCTCTGAGATCTACTACATACTGGATCACTGAAGCATCAGTAGCAGTAGTCTCCCCCTCCCATCCCTCACGGAAGAGGTCCAGAGGTCCACGTACCCTGCGGCCATATAGTAGCTCGAAGGGGGAGAAGCCTGTAGATTCTTGCGGTACCTCTCGGTATGCAAACAGCAAGTGCTGCAGGTGAATCTCCCAGTCTTTCCCCTCCACCTCTATAAAGGTCCGAAGCATCTGCTTCAGGGTACCATTAAACCTCTCACATAATCCGTTTGTTTGGGGATGGTAAGGGGAAGTGCGCTGGTGCTGTACACCGCAGGCATCCCAGAGACAATGTAACAGTTCACTCATGAACTGCGACCCCTGATCAGTTAGGATCTCACTAGGGAAACCTACCCTAGCAAAAATGTTCAGCAAAGCTGCTGCCACTGTCTTGGCACTTATGGTGCCCAGCGCTACCGCCTCAGGGTACCGGGTGGCAAAATCCACCACCGTGAGGATGTAGCACTTCCCTGACCTGCTAGGAATCATGAGGGGTCCTATCAGGTCCATCGCTACCTTCTGGAAGGGTTCCCCTATTATCGGTAGGGGTCTCAGGGGTGCCTTCACACGGTCGCCCGCCTTACCTACTCGCTGGCAGGCATCACAGGAGCGGCAGAAATCAGCCGCATCCCTGGATGCCCCCGGCCAGAAATAACGCTGCAATAACCGGGCTCGCGTTCTGGTGACCCCCTGATGTCCCGCTAACGGAATAGAGTGAGCTACCCGTAACAATTGCTGTCGGTACCCCTGGGGTACTACTAGCTGTCGCTTACCGGTCAATCCCTTCTCTATTCTCGGGTTCCCTTCTTCTCTGTATAGGAGTCCCTTATGCCATAGGCAGCGCTCAGTGCCCTCCCCTGCCTGAGATTCGGACGCCCGAAGTCTCACGCCGGCCAGGGTAGGGTCTGCCTTCACTGCCTCCCTAAACTGGGCTCCTAAATCTGCCCCCCCCCCCCAGTCATGTCATTGTCAGGGGAAGGGGACACGGTAAGGGGGAACAGTAAGTCAGCCTGTGGTTGCAACTGATCCTGGCTTACCTCCCTGGGCTCCTCTGTGCCCTCCGCTAACGTTGGTCCCAAAGGCTGGGGGACTGGGGTGGCCACCGCCGACATTGCCGCGGTCTGGCTCCGGGTAACCGCCGCCACTGCAGCGGGCTGGGGCACACGGTCGTAGGTGCAGGTCATCGGTCCCAGGTCATTGCCCAAAAGAATTTCAGCATCCAAACCTGGTAAAACCCCCACCTCCCGCACACCCTTGCCCACCCCCCAATCCAAAAAAATGCGGGCCACCTGCAGGAAACGTGGCTCTCCGTCAGCCACAGTGATCTGTATCCCAGGGCCTGGGATCAATTCCTCTGGCCGGACCATATCAGGTCGGACCAGGGTCACTGCAGCTCCTGAATCAAGTAAGCCAACTGCTTGCCGGTCACCGACTGTGACCGGGGTGAGATGCTTGCTCCTGCCGTCCGTCTGCTGCAGGTCTGCGCTGTGATGTCCTCCGCTCCTGGCTGTAGGCACTGAAGAAACCGGGGTAGGGGTGACATGGGACGTCTCGCTGGGAGTTGTTTCCATGACCGGTCCTGGTTCTTTGGTGGAAGCCACCCGCACGCGGGCTACCGGCTTTGCAGCTGGGGTGCATTGCCCTCGATAGGGTCCGTTGGAACGCAGGGGTTCCGGGCAATCTGGTCTGATGTGACCAGTGCTGTTGCAATTGTAGCACCGGCGCTCATGCCGGAGCTCTCCCGCCTTCTGTGACCCGCTGCCCGCAGGCGGCTTTTGGGTCCACTGGGGGGTACTCACAGCTTTCTTGGCCGGCGCCGGTGGGGTTACCGCTTTGGCTGGTACCTTGGCGGTCATCTGGGACCGGCTGACCACATAGTCATCTGCCATCCTCGCCGCCTCGGTGTAGGTCTTGGGCTTTTTATCATACACAAAAGCCCTCACCGCCGGCGGGCACTGCTGCATGAGCTGCTCCTGAAAGATGAGGTCCAGCAGGCGTTGGTAAGTCTTGGCCTCAGAGCCCTCCACCCAGTGTAACCCATACAAAGCCATGCGGGTCACATAAGTGACATAGGTCTCCTGAGGGTGCCTCTCCTCCAGCCGGAACTTACCCCGGTAAGCTTCAGGGGTAAAACCATGCTGAAACAGCAAAAGTTCTTTCAGGTGGTCATAGTCATCAGCAAACTCCTCTGTAAGCGCCATCAAAGTCTGTTTAGCCAAGCTGGAGAGTAGCGGGTGCAGGCGTGCAACCCTATGCTGGGGAAGCACCCCGTACCGCCGGCACTGCGTTTCAAAGTTCCTTAGAAACATGTCAATCCGATCAGTGCCCTCCACATACTTGGTGAGACTGTGCTTGTCCAGTTGGAGTCCATCTCTGGGGGGTCGGACCGGGGGGCAATAAGCGGGTCTGTTCATTGCCATAGAGATAAATGTTAGGGTTAGGGTTATAGGGGAATACGAAAATTTAGGTATGTGACTCAGTTGGGTACTAACCAATCAGAGAAGAGTTAGGGTTGAAAGTTAGGGTTGAAAGTTAGGGTTGAAAGTTAGGGTTGAAAGTTAGGGTTGACACTTAGGATTATTTTTCTATTTTTGTTTGGCCCAGGGTTATAGGGGAATACGAAAATTTAGGTATGTGACTCATTTGGGTACTAACCAATCAGAGAAGAGTTAGGGTTGAAAGTTAGGGTTGAAAGTTAGGGTTGAAAGTTAGGGTTGAAATTTAGGATTATTTTTCTATTTTTGTTTGGCCCAGGGTTATAGGGGAATACGAAAATTTAGGTATGTGACTCATTTGGGTACTAACCAATCAGAGAAGAGTTAGGGTTGAAAGTTAGGGTTGAAAGTTAGGGTTGAAAGTTAGGGTTGAAAGTTAGGGTTGAAAGTTAGGGTTGAAAGTTAGGGTTGACACTTAGGATTATTTTTCTATTTTTGTTTGGCCCAGGGTTATAGGGGAATACGAAAATTTAGGTATGTGACTCATTTGGGTACTAACCAATCAGAGAAGAGTTAGGGTTGAAAGTTAGGGTTGAAAGTTAGGGTTGAAAGTTAGGGTTGAAAGTTAGGGTTGAAAGTTAGGGTTGAAAGTTAGGGTTGACACTTAGGATTATTTGTCTATTTTTGTTTGGCCCAGGGTTATAGGGGAATACGAAAATTTAGGTATGTGACTCATTTGGGTACTAACCAATCAGAGAAGAGTTAGGGTTGAAAGTTAGGGTTGAAAGTTAGGGTTGAAAGTTAGGGTTGAAAGTTAGGGTTGACACTTAGGATTATTTTTCTATTTTTGTTTGGCCCAGGGTTATAGGGGAATACGAAAATTTAGGTATGTGACTCATTTGGGTACTAACCAATCAGAGAAGAGTTAGGGTTGAAAGTTAGGGTTGAAAGTTAGGGTTGAAAGTTAGGGTTGAAAGTTAGGGTTGACACTTAGGATTATTTTTCTATTTTTGTTTGGCCCAGGGTTATAGGGGAATACGAAAATTTAGGTATGTGACTCATTTGGGTACTAACCAATCAGAGAAGAGTTAGGGTTGAAAGTTAGGGTTGAAAGTTAGGGTTGAAAGTTAGGGTTGACACTTAGGATTATTTTTCTATTTTTGTTTGGCCCAGGGTTATAGGGGAATACGAAAATTTAGGTATGTGACTCTTTTGGGTACTAACCAATCAGAGAAGAGTTAGGGTTAGGGTTAGGGTTAGGGTTAGGGTTAGGGTTAGGGTTATAGGGGAATACGAAAATTTAGGTATGTGACTCATTTGGGTACTAACCAATCAGAGAAGAGTTAAGGTTGAAAGTTAGGGTTAGGGTTAGGGTTAGGGTTAGGGTGAGGGTTAGGGTTAGGGTTATAGGGGAATACGAAAATTTAGGTATGTGACTCATTTGGGTACTAACCAATCAGAGAAGAGTTAGGGTTGAAAGTTAGGGTTGAAAGTTAGGGTTGAAAGTTAGGGTTGAAAGTTAGGGTTGAAAGTTAGGGTTGACACTTAGGATTATTTTTCTATTTTTGTTTGGCCCAGGGTTATAGGGGAATACGAAAATTTAGGTATGTGACTCATTTGGGTACTAACCAATCAGAGAAGAGTTAGGGTTGAAAGTTAGGGTTGAAAGTTAGGGTTGAAAGTTAGGGTTGAAAGTTAGGGTTGAAAGTTAGGGTTGACACTTAGGATTATTTTTCTATTTTTGTTTGGCCCAGGGTTATAGGGGAATACGAAAATTTAGGTATGTGACTCATTTGGGTACTAACCAATCAGAGAAGAGTTAGGGTTGAAAGTTAGGGTTAGGGTTAGGGTTAGGGTTAGGGTTAGGGTTAGGGTTAGGGTTATAGGGGAATACGAAAATTTAGGTATGTGACTCATTTGGGTACTAACCAATCAGAGAAGAGTTAGGGTTGAAAGTTAGGGTTGAAAGTTAGGGTTGAAAGTTAGGGTTGACACTTAGGATTATTTTTCTATTTTTGTTTGGCCCAGGGTTATAGGGGAATACGAAAATTTAGGTATGTGACTCATTTGGGTACTAACCAATCAGAGAAGAGTTAGGGTTGAAAGTTAGGGTTGAAAGTTAGGGTTGAAAGTTAGGGTTGAAAGTTAGGGTTGAAAGTTAGGGTTGAAAGTTAGGGTTGACACTTAGGATTATTTTTCTATTTTTGTTTGGCCCAGGGTTATAGGGGAATACGAAAATTTAGGTATGTGACTCATTTGGGTACTAACCAATCAGAGAAGAGTTAGGGTTGAAAGTTAGGGTTGAAAGTTAGGGTTGAAAGTTAGGGTTGAAAGTTAGGGTTGACACTTAGGATTATTTTTCTATTTTTGTTTGGCCCAGGGTTATAGGGGAATACGAAAATTTAGGTATGTGACTCATTTGGGTACTAACCAATCAGAGAAGAGTTAGGGTTGAAAGTTAGGGTTGAAAGTTAGGGTTGAAAGTTAGGGTTGAAAGTTAGGGTTGAAAGTTAGGGTTGACACTTAGGATTATTTTTCTATTTTTGTTTGGCCCAGGGTTATAGGGGAATACGAAAATTTAGGTATGTGACTCATTTGGGTACTAACCAATCAGAGAAGAGTTAGGGTTGAAAGTTAGGGTTGAAAGTTAGGGTTGAAAGTTAGGGTTGACACTTAGGATTATTTTTCTATTTTTGTTTGGCCCAGGGTTATAGGGGAATACGAAAATTTAGGTATGTGACTCATTTGGGTACTAACCAATCAGAGAAGAGTTAGGGTTGAAAGTTAGGGTTGAAAGTTAGGGTTGAAAGTTAGGGTTGACACTTAGGATTATTTTTCTATTTTTGTTTGGCCCAGGGTTATAGGGGAATACGAAAATTTAGGTATGTGACTCATTTGGGTACTAACCAATCAGAGAAGAGTTAGGGTTGAAAGTTAGGGTTGAAAGTTAGGGTTGCAAGTTAGGGTTGAAAGTTAGGGTTGACACTTAGGATTATTTTTCTATTTTTGTTTGGCCCAGGGTTATAGGGGAATACGAAAATTTAGGTATGTGACTCATTTGGGTACTAACCAATCAGAGAAAAGTTAGGGTTGAAAGTTAGGGTTGAAAGTTAGGGTTGAAAGTTAGGGTTGAAAGTTAGGGTTGACACTTAGGATTATTTTTCTATTTTTGTTTGGCCCAGGGTTATAGGGGAATACGAAAATTTAGGTATGTGACTCATTTGGGTACTAACCAATCAGAGAAGAGTTAGGGTTGAAAGTTAGGGTTGAAAGTTAGGGTTGAAAGTTAGGGTTGACACTTAGGATTATTTTTCTATTTTTGTTTGGCCCAGGGTTATAGGGGAATACGAAAATTTAGGTATGTGACTCATTTGGGTACTAACCAATCAGAGAAGAGTTAGGGTTGAAAGTTAGGGTTGAAAGTTAGGGTTGAAAGTTAGGGTTGAAAGTTAGGGTTGAAAGTTAGGGTTGACACTTAGGATTATTTTTCTATTTTTGTTTGGCCCAGGGTTATAGGGGAATACGAAAATTTAGGTATGTGACTCATTTGGGTACTAACCAATCAGAGAAGAGTTAGGGTTGAAAGTTAGGGTTGAAAGTTAGGGTTGAAAGTTAGGGTTGAAAGTTAGGGTTGAAAGTTAGGATTATTTTTCTATTTTTGTTTGGCCCAGGGTTATAGGGGAATACGAAAATTTAGGTATGTGACTCATTTGGGTACTAACCAATCAGAGAAGAGTTAGGGTTGAAAGTTAGGGTTGAAAGTTAGGGTTGAAAGTTAGGGTTGAAAGTTAGGGTTGACACTTAGGATTATTTTTCTATTTTTGTTTGGCCCAGGGTTATAGGGGAATATGAAAATTTAGGTATGTGACTCATTTGGGTACTAACCAATCAGAGAAGAGTTAGGGTTGAAAGTTAGGGTTGAAAGTTAGGGTTGAAAGTTAGGGTTGAAAGTTAGGGTTGACACTTAGGATTATTTTTCTATTTTTGTTTGGCCCAGGGTTATAGGGGAATACGAAAATTTAGGTATGTGACTCATTTGGGTACTAACCAATCAGAGAAGAGTTAGGGTTGAAAGTTAGGGTTGAAAGTTAGGGTTGAAAGTTAGGGTTGAAAGTTAGGGTTGAAAGTTAGGGTTGACACTTAGGATTATTTTTCTATTTTTGTTTGGCCCAGGGTTATAGGGGAATACGAAAATTTAGGTATGTGACTCATTTGGGTACTAACCAATCAGAGAAGAGTTAGGGTTGAAAGTTAGGGTTGAAAGTTAGGGTTGAAAGTTAGGGTTGAAAGTTAGGGTTGACACTTAGGATTATTTTTCTATTTTTGTTTGGCCCAGGGTTATAGGGGAATACGAAAATTTAGGTATGTGACTCATTTGGGTACTAACCAATCAGAGAAGAGTTAGGGTTGAAAGTTAGGGTTGAAAGTTAGGGTTGAAAGTTAGGGTTGAAAGTTAGGGTTGAAAGTTAGGGTTGAAAGTTAGGGTTGACACTTAGGATTATTTTTCTATTTTTGTTTGGCCCAGGGTTATAGGGGAATACGAAAATTTAGGTATGTGACTCATTTGGGTACTAACCAATCAGAGAAGAGTTAGGGTTGAAAGTTAGGGTTGAAAGTTAGGGTTGAAAGTTAGGGTTGAAAGTTAGGGTTGACACTTAGGATTATTTTTCTATTTTTGTTTGGCCCAGGGTTATAGGGGAATACGAAAATGTAGGTATGTGACTCATTTGGGTACTAACCAATCAGAGAAGAGTTAGGGTTGAAAGTTAGGGTTGAAAGTTAGGGTTGAAAGTTAGGGTTGAAAGTTAGGGTTGACACTTAGGATTATTTTTCTAGTTTTGTTTGGCCCAGGGTTATAGGGGAATACGAAAATTTAGGTATGTGACTCATTTGGGTACTAACCAATCAGAGAAGAGTTAGGGTTGAAAGTTAGGGTTGAAAGTTAGGGTTGAAAGTTAGGGTTGAAAGTTAGGGTTGAAAGTTAGGGTTGACACTTAGGATTATTTTTCTATTTTTGTTTGGCCCAGGGTTATAGGGGAATACGAAAATTTAGGTATGTGACTCATTTGGGTACTAACCAATCAGAGAAGAGTTAGGGTTGAAAGTTAGGGTTGAAAGTTAGGGTTGAAAGTTAGGGTTGAAAGTTAGGGTTGACACTTAGGATTATTTTTCTATTTTTGTTTGGCCCAGGGTTATAGGGGAATACGAAAATTTAGGTATGTGACTCATTTGGGTACTAACCAATCAGAGAAGAGTTAGGGTTGAAAGTTAGGGTTGAAAGTTAGGGTTGAAAGTTAGGGTTGAAAGTTAGGGTTGAAAGTTAGGGTTGACACTTAGGATTATTTTTCTATTTTTGTTTGGCCCAGGGTTATAGGGGAATACGAAAATTTAGGTATTAGGGTTAGGGTTAGGGTTAGGGTTAGGGTTAGGGTTAGGGTTAGGGTTAGGGTTAGGGTTAGGGTTAGGGTTAGGGTTAGGGTTAGGGTTAGGGTTAGGGTTAGGGTTAGGGTTATAGGGGAATACGAAAATTTAGGTATGTGACTCATTTGGGTACTAACCAATCAGAGAAGAGTTAGGGTTAGGGTTAGGGTTAGGGTTAGGGTTAGGGTTAGGGTTAGGGTTAGGGTTAGGGTTATAGGGGAATACGAAAATTTAGGTATTAGGGTTAGGGTTAGGGTTAGGGTTAGGGTTAGGGTTAGGGTTAGGGTTATAGGGGAATACGAAAATTTAGGTATGTGACTCATTTGGGTACTAACCAATCAGAGAAGAGTTAGGGTTGAAAGTTAGGGTTGAAAGTTAGGGTTAGGGTTAGGGTTAGGGTTAGGGTTAGGGTTAGGGTTAGGGTTAGGGTTAGGGTTAGGGTTAGGGTTAAGGGTTAGGGTTAGGGTTAGGGTTAGGGTTAGGGTTAGGGTTAGGGTTAGGGTTAGGGTTAGGGTTAGGGTTAGGGTTAGGGTTAGGGTTAGGGTTAGGGTTAGGGTTAGGGTTAAGGGTTAGGGTTAGGGTTAGGGTTAGGGTTAGGGTTAGGGTTAGGGTTAGGGTTAGGGTTAGGGTTAGGGTTAGGGTTAGGGTTAGGGGTTAGGGGTTAGGGGTTAGGGGTTAGGGTTAGGGTTAGGGTTAGGGTTAGGGTTAGGGTTAGGGTTAGGGTTAGGGTTAGGGTTAGGGTTAGGGTTAGGGTTAGGGTTAGGGTTAGGGTTAGGGTTAGGGTTAGGGTTAGGGTTAGGGTTAGGGTTAGGGTTATAGGGGAATACGAAAATTTAGGTATGTGACTCATTTGGGTACTAACCAATCAGAGAAGAGTTAGGGTTGAAAGTTAGGGTTGAAAGTTAGGGTTGAAAGTTAGGGTTGAAAGTTAGGGTTGAAAGTTAGGATTATTTTTCTATTTTTGTTTGGCCCAGGGTTATAGGGGAATACGAAAATTTAGGTATGTGACTCATTTGGGTACTAACCAATCAGAGAAGAGTTAGGGTTGAAAGTTAGGGTTGAAAGTTAGGGTTGAAAGTTAGGGTTGAAAGTTAGGGTTGACACTTAGGATTATTTTTCTGTTTTTGTTTGGCCCAGGGTTATAGGGGAATACGAAAATTTAGGTATGTGACTCATTTGGGTACTAACCAATCAGAGAAGAGTTAGGGTTGAAAGTTAGGGTTGAAAGTTAGGGTTGAAAGTTAGGGTTGAAAGTTAGGGTTGACACTTAGGATTATTTTTCTGTTTTTGTTTGGCCCAGGGTTATAGGGGAATACGAAAATTTAGGTATGTGACTCATTTGGGTACTAACCAATCAGAGAAGAGTTAGGGTTGAAAGTTAGGGTTGAAAGTTAGGGTTGAAAGTTAGGGTTGAAAGTTAGGGTTGACACTTAGGATTATTTTTCTATTTTTGTTTGGCCCAGGGTTATAGGGGAATACGAAAATTTAGGTATGTGACTCATTTGGGTACTAACCAATCAGAGAAGAGTTAGGGTTGAAAGTTAGGGTTGAAAGTTAGGGTTGAAAGTTAGGGTTGACACTTAGGATTATTTTTCTATTTTTGTTTGGCCCAGGGTTATAGGGGAATACGAAAATTTAGGTATGTGACTCATTTGGGTACTAACCAATCAGAGAAGAGTTAGGGTTGAAAGTTAGGGTTAGGGTTAGGGTTAGGGTTAGGGTTATACGAAAATTTAGGTATGTGACTCATTTGGGTACTAACCAATCAGAGAAGAGTTAGGGTTGAAAGTTAGGGTTGAAAGTTAGGGTTGAAAGTTAGGGTTGAAAGTTAGGGTTGAAAGTTAGGATTATTTTTCTATTTTTGTTTGGCCCAGGGTTATAGGGGAATACGAAAATGTAGGTATGTGACTCATTTGGGTACTAACCAATCAGAGAAGAGTTAGGGTTGAAAGTTAGGGTTGAAAGTTAGGGTTGAAAGTTAGGGTTGACACTTAGGATTATTTTTCTATTTTTGTTTGGCCCAGGGTTATAGGGGAATACGAAAATTTAGGTATGTGACTCATTTGGGTACTAACCAATCAGAGAAGAGTTAGGGTTGAAAGTTAGGGTTGAAAGTTAGGGTTGAAAGTTAGGGTTGAAAGTTAGGATTATTTTTCTATTTTTTTTTGGCCCAGGGTTATAGGGGAATACGAAAATTTAGGTATGTGACTCATTTGGGTACTAACCAATCAGAGAAGAGTTAGGGTTGAAAGTTGGGGTTGAAAGTTAGGGTTGAAAGTTAGGGTTGAAAGTTAGGGTTGAAAGTTAGGATTATTTTTCTATTTTTGTTTGGCCCAGGGTTATAGGGGAATACGAAAATTTAGGTATGTGACTCATTTGGGTACTAACCAATCAGAGAAGTGTTAGGGTTGAAAGTTAGGGTTGAAAGTTAGGGTTGAAAGTTAGGGTGGACACTTTGGATTATTTTTCGATTTTTGTTTGGCCCAGGGTTATAGGGGAATACGAAAATTTAGGTATGTGACTCATTTGGGTACTAACCAATCAGAGAAGAGTTAGGGTTGAAAGTTAGGGTTGAAAGTTAGGGTTGAAAGTTAGGGTTGACACTTAGGATTATTTTTCTATTTTTGTTTGGCCCAGGGTTATAGGGGAATACGAAAATTTAGGTATGTGACTCATTTGGGTACTAACCAATCAGAGAAGAGTTAGGGTTGAAAGTTAGGGTTGAAAGTTAGGGTTGAAAGTTAGGGTTAAAAGTTAGGGTTGACACTTAGGATTATTTTTCTATTTTTGTTTGGCCCAGGGTTATAGGGGAATACGAAAATTTAGGTATGTGACTCATTTGGGTACTAACCAATCAGAGAAGAGTTAGGGTTGAAAGTTAGGGTTGAAAGTTAGGGTTGAAAGTTAGGGTTGACACTTAGGATTATTAGGGTTAGGGTTAGGGTTAGGGTTAGGGTTAGGGTTAGGGTTAGGGTTATAGGGGAATACGAAAATTTAGGTATGTGACTCATTTGGGTACTAACCAATCAGAGAAGAGTTAGGGTTGAAAGTTAGGGTTGAAAGTTAGGGTTGAAAGTTAGGGTTGAAAGTTAGGATTATTTTTCTATTTTTGTTTGGCCCAGGGTTATAGGGGAATACGAAAATTTAGGTATGTGACTCATTTGGGTACTAAACAATCAGAGAAGAGTTAGGGTTGAAAGTTAGGGTTGAAAGTTAGGGTTGAAAGTTAGGGTTGACACTTAGGATTATTTTTCTATTTTTGTCTGGCCCAGGGTTATAGGGGAATACGAAAATTTAGGTATGTGACTCATTTGGGTACTAACCAATCAGAGAAGAGTTAGGGTTGAAAGTTAAGGTTGAAAGTTAGGGTTGAAAGTTAGGGTTGACACTTAGGATTATTTTTCTATTTTTGTTTGGCCCAGGGTTATAGGGGAATACGAAAATTTAGGTATGTGACTCATTTGGGTACTAACCAATCAGAGAAGAGTTAGGGTTGAAAGTTAGGGTTGAAAGTTAGGGTTGAAAGTTAGGGTTGAAAGTTAGGGTTGAAAGTTAGGATTATTTTTCTATTTTTGTTTGGCCCAGGGTTATAGGGGAATACGAAAATTTAGGTATGTGACTCATTTGGGTACTAACCAATCAGAGAAGAGTTAGGGTTGAAAGTTAGGGTTGAAAGTTAGGGTTGAAAGTTAGGGTTGAAAGTTAGGGTTGACACTTAGGATTATTTTTCTGTTTTTGTTTGGCCCAGGGTTATAGGGGAATACGAAAATTTAGGTATGTGACTCATTTGGGTACTAACCAATCAGAGAAGAGTTAGGGTTGAAAGTTAGGGTTGAAAGTTAGGGTTGAAAGTTAGGGTTGAAAGTTAGGGTTGACACTTAGGATTATTTTTCTGTTTTTGTTTGGCCCAGGGTTATAGGGGAATACGAAAATTTAGGTATGTGACTCATTTGGGTACTAACCAATCAGAGAAGAGTTAGGGTTGAAAGTTAGGGTTGAAAGTTAGGGTTGAAAGTTAGGGTTGAAAGTTAGGGTTGACACTTAGGATTATTTTTCTATTTTTGTTTGGCCCAGGGTTATAGGGGAATACGAAAATTTAGGTATGTGACTCATTTGGGTACTAACCAATCAGAGAAGAGTTAGGGTTGAAAGTTAGGGTTGAAAGTTAGGGTTGAAAGTTAGGGTTGACACTTAGGATTATTTTTCTATTTTTGTTTGGCCCAGGGTTATAGGGGAATACGAAAATTTAGGTATGTGACTCATTTGGGTACTAACCAATCAGAGAAGAGTTAGGGTTGAAAGTTAGGGTTGAAAGTTAGGGTTGAAAGTTAGGGTTGAAAGTTAGGGTTGACACTTAGGATTATTTTTCTATTTTTGTTTGGCCCAGGGTTATAGGGGAATACGAAAATTTAGGTATGTGACTCATTTGGGTACTAACCAATCAGAGAAGAGTTAGGGTTGAAAGTTAGGGTTGAAAGTTAGGGTTGAAAGTTAGGGTTGACACTTAGGATTATTTTTCTATTTTTGTTTGGCCCAGGGTTATAGGGGAATACGAAAATTTAGGTATTAGGGTTAGGGTTAGGGTTAGGGTTAGGGTTAGGGTTAGGGTTAGGGTTAGGGTTAGGGTTAGGGTTAGGGTTAGGGTTAGGGTTAGGGTTAGGGTTAGGGTTATAGGGGAATACGAAAATTTAGGTATGTGACTCATTTGGGTACTAACCAATCAGAGAAGAGTTAGGGTTAGGGTTAGGGTTAGGGTTAGGGTTAGGGTTAGGGTTAGGGTTAGGGTTATAGGGGAATACGAAAATTTAGGTATTAGGGTTAGGGTTAGGGTTAGGGTTAGGGTTAGGGTTAGGGTTAGGGTTATAGGGGAATACGAAAATTTAGGTATGTGACTCATTTGGGTACTAACCAATCAGAGAAGAGTTAGGGTTGAAAGTTAGGGTTGAAAGTTAGGGTTAGGGTTAGGGTTAGGGTTAGGGTTAGGGTTAGGGTTAGGGTTAGGGTTAGGGTTAGGGTTAGGGTTAAGGGTTAGGGTTAGGGTTAGGGTTAGGGTTAGGGTTAGGGTTAGGGTTAGGGTTAGGGTTAGGGTTAGGGTTAGGGTTAAGGGTTAGGGTTAGGGTTAGGGTTAGGGTTAGGGTTAGGGTTAGGGTTAGGGTTAGGGTTAGGGTTAGGGTTAGGGTTAGGGGTTAGGGGTTAGGGGTTAGGGGTTAGGGGTTAGGGTTAGGGTTAGGGTTAGGGTTAGGGTTAGGGTTAGGGTTAGGGTTAGGGTTAGGGTTAGGGTTAGGGTTAGGGTTAGGGTTAGGGTTAGGGTTAGGGTTAGGGTTAGGGTTATAGGGGAATACGAAAATTTAGGTATGTGACTCATTTGGGTACTAACCAATCAGAGAAGAGTTAGGGTTGAAAGTTAGGGTTGAAAGTTAGGGTTGAAAGTTAGGGTTGAAAGTTAGGGTTGAAAGTTAGGATTATTTTTCTATTTTTGTTTGGCCCAGGGTTATAGGGGAATACGAAAATTTAGGTATGTGACTCATTTGGGTACTAACCAATCAGAGAAGAGTTAGGGTTGAAAGTTAGGGTTGAAAGTTAGGGTTGAAAGTTAGGGTTGAAAGTTAGGGTTGACACTTAGGATTATTTTTCTGTTTTTGTTTGGCCCAGGGTTATAGGGGAATACGAAAATTTAGGTATGTGACTCATTTGGGTACTAACCAATCAGAGAAGAGTTAGGGTTGAAAGTTAGGGTTGAAAGTTAGGGTTGAAAGTTAGGGTTGAAAGTTAGGGTTGACACTTAGGATTATTTTTCTGTTTTTGTTTGGCCCAGGGTTATAGGGGAATACGAAAATTTAGGTATGTGACTCATTTGGGTACTAACCAATCAGAGAAGAGTTAGGGTTGAAAGTTAGGGTTGAAAGTTAGGGTTGAAAGTTAGGGTTGAAAGTTAGGGTTGACACTTAGGATTATTTTTCTATTTTTGTTTGGCCCAGGGTTATAGGGGAATACGAAAATTTAGGTATGTGACTCATTTGGGTACTAACCAATCAGAGAAGAGTTAGGGTTGAAAGTTAGGGTTGAAAGTTAGGGTTGAAAGTTAGGGTTGACACTTAGGATTATTTTTCTATTTTTGTTTGGCCCAGGGTTATAGGGGAATACGAAAATTTAGGTATGTGACTCATTTGGGTACTAACCAATCAGAGAAGAGTTAGGGTTGAAAGTTAGGGTTAGGGTTAGGGTTAGGGTTAGGGTTATACGAAAATTTAGGTATGTGACTCATTTGGGTACTAACCAATCAGAGAAGAGTTAGGGTTGAAAGTTAGGGTTGAAAGTTAGGGTTGAAAGTTAGGGTTGAAAGTTAGGGTTGAAAGTTAGGATTATTTTTCTATTTTTGTTTGGCCCAGGGTTATAGGGGAATACGAAAATGTAGGTATGTGACTCATTTGGGTACTAACCAATCAGAGAAGAGTTAGGGTTGAAAGTTAGGGTTGAAAGTTAGGGTTGAAAGTTAGGGTTGACACTTAGGATTATTTTTCTATTTTTGTTTGGCCCAGGGTTATAGGGGAATACGAAAATTTAGGTATGTGACTCATTTGGGTACTAACCAATCAGAGAAGAGTTAGGGTTGAAAGTTAGGGTTGAAAGTTAGGGTTGAAAGTTAGGGTTGAAAGTTAGGATTATTTTTCTATTTTTTTTTGGCCCAGGGTTATAGGGGAATACGAAAATTTAGGTATGTGACTCATTTGGGTACTAACCAATCAGAGAAGAGTTAGGGTTGAAAGTTGGGGTTGAAAGTTAGGGTTGAAAGTTAGGGTTGAAAGTTAGGGTTGAAAGTTAGGATTATTTTTCTATTTTTGTTTGGCCCAGGGTTATAGGGGAATACGAAAATTTAGGTATGTGACTCATTTGGGTACTAACCAATCAGAGAAGTGTTAGGGTTGAAAGTTAGGGTTGAAAGTTAGGGTTGAAAGTTAGGGTGGACACTTTGGATTATTTTTCGATTTTTGTTTGGCCCAGGGTTATAGGGGAATACGAAAATTTAGGTATGTGACTCATTTGGGTACTAACCAATCAGAGAAGAGTTAGGGTTGAAAGTTAGGGTTGAAAGTTAGGGTTGAAAGTTAGGGTTGACACTTAGGATTATTTTTCTATTTTTGTTTGGCCCAGGGTTATAGGGGAATACGAAAATTTAGGTATGTGACTCATTTGGGTACTAACCAATCAGAGAAGAGTTAGGGTTGAAAGTTAGGGTTGAAAGTTAGGGTTGAAAGTTAGGGTTAAAAGTTAGGGTTGACACTTAGGATTATTTTTCTATTTTTGTTTGGCCCAGGGTTATAGGGGAATACGAAAATTTAGGTATGTGACTCATTTGGGTACTAACCAATCAGAGAAGAGTTAGGGTTGAAAGTTAGGGTTGAAAGTTAGGGTTGAAAGTTAGGGTTGACACTTAGGATTATTAGGGTTAGGGTTAGGGTTAGGGTTAGGGTTAGGGTTAGGGTTAGGGTTATAGGGGAATACGAAAATTTAGGTATGTGACTCATTTGGGTACTAACCAATCAGAGAAGAGTTAGGGTTGAAAGTTAGGGTTGAAAGTTAGGGTTGAAAGTTAGGGTTGAAAGTTAGGATTATTTTTCTATTTTTGTTTGGCCCAGGGTTATAGGGGAATACGAAAATTTAGGTATGTGACTCATTTGGGTACTAAACAATCAGAGAAGAGTTAGGGTTGAAAGTTAGGGTTGAAAGTTAGGGTTGAAAGTTAGGGTTGACACTTAGGATTATTTTTCTATTTTTGTCTGGCCCAGGGTTATAGGGGAATACGAAAATTTAGGTATGTGACTCATTTGGGTACTAACCAATCAGAGAAGAGTTAGGGTTGAAAGTTAAGGTTGAAAGTTAGGGTTGAAAGTTAGGGTTGACACTTAGGATTATTTTTCTATTTTTGTTTGGCCCAGGGTTATAGGGGAATACGAAAATTTAGGTATGTGACTCATTTGGGTACTAACCAATCAGAGAAGAGTTAGGGTTGAAAGTTAGGGTTGAAAGTTAGGGTTGAAAGTTAGGGTTGAAAGTTAGGGTTGAAAGTTAGGATTATTTTTCTATTTTTGTTTGGCCCAGGGTTATAGGGGAATACGAAAATTTAGGTATGTGACTCATTTGGGTACTAACCAATCAGAGAAGAGTTAGGGTTGAAAGTTAGGGTTGAAAGTTAGGGTTGAAAGTTAGGGTTGAAAGTTAGGGTTGACACTTAGGATTATTTTTCTGTTTTTGTTTGGCCCAGGGTTATAGGGGAATACGAAAATTTAGGTATGTGACTCATTTGGGTACTAACCAATCAGAGAAGAGTTAGGGTTGAAAGTTAGGGTTGAAAGTTAGGGTTGAAAGTTAGGGTTGAAAGTTAGGGTTGACACTTAGGATTATTTTTCTGTTTTTGTTTGGCCCAGGGTTATAGGGGAATACGAAAATTTAGGTATGTGACTCATTTGGGTACTAACCAATCAGAGAAGAGTTAGGGTTGAAAGTTAGGGTTGAAAGTTAGGGTTGAAAGTTAGGGTTGAAAGTTAGGGTTGACACTTAGGATTATTTTTCTATTTTTGTTTGGCCCAGGGTTATAGGGGAATACGAAAATTTAGGTATGTGACTCATTTGGGTACTAACCAATCAGAGAAGAGTTAGGGTTGAAAGTTAGGGTTGAAAGTTAGGGTTGAAAGTTAGGGTTGACACTTAGGATTATTTTTCTATTTTTGTTTGGCCCAGGGTTATAGGGGAATACGAAAATTTAGGTATGTGACTCATTTGGGTACTAACCAATCAGAGAAGAGTTAGGGTTGAAAGTTAGGGTTAGGGTTAGGGTTAGGGTTAGGGTTATACGAAAATTTAGGTATGTGACTCATTTGGGTACTAACCAATCAGAGAAGAGTTAGGGTTGAAAGTTAGGGTTGAAAGTTAGGGTTGAAAGTTAGGGTTGAAAGTTAGGGTTGAAAGTTAGGATTATTTTTCTATTTTTGTTTGGCCCAGGGTTATAGGGGAATACGAAAATGTAGGTATGTGACTCATTTGGGTACTAACCAATCAGAGAAGAGTTAGGGTTGAAAGTTAGGGTTGAAAGTTAGGGTTGAAAGTTAGGGTTGACACTTAGGATTATTTTTCTATTTTTGTTTGGCCCAGGGTTATAGGGGAATACGAAAATTTAGGTATGTGACTCATTTGGGTACTAACCAATCAGAGAAGAGTTAGGGTTGAAAGTTAGGGTTGAAAGTTAGGGTTGAAAGTTAGGGTTGAAAGTTAGGATTATTTTTCTATTTTTTTTTGGCCCAGGGTTATAGGGGAATACGAAAATTTAGGTATGTGACTCATTTGGGTACTAACCAATCAGAGAAGAGTTAGGGTTGAAAGTTGGGGTTGAAAGTTAGGGTTGAAAGTTAGGGTTGAAAGTTAGGGTTGAAAGTTAGGATTATTTTTCTATTTTTGTTTGGCCCAGGGTTATAGGGGAATACGAAAATTTAGGTATGTGACTCATTTGGGTACTAACCAATCAGAGAAGTGTTAGGGTTGAAAGTTAGGGTTGAAAGTTAGGGTTGAAAGTTAGGGTGGACACTTTGGATTATTTTTCGATTTTTGTTTGGCCCAGGGTTATAGGGGAATACGAAAATTTAGGTATGTGACTCATTTGGGTACTAACCAATCAGAGAAGAGTTAGGGTTGAAAGTTAGGGTTGAAAGTTAGGGTTGAAAGTTAGGGTTGACACTTAGGATTATTTTTCTATTTTTGTTTGGCCCAGGGTTATAGGGGAATACGAAAATTTAGGTATGTGACTCATTTGGGTACTAACCAATCAGAGAAGAGTTAGGGTTGAAAGTTAGGGTTGAAAGTTAGGGTTGAAAGTTAGGGTTAAAAGTTAGGGTTGACACTTAGGATTATTTTTCTATTTTTGTTTGGCCCAGGGTTATAGGGGAATACGAAAATTTAGGTATGTGACTCATTTGGGTACTAACCAATCAGAGAAGAGTTAGGGTTGAAAGTTAGGGTTGAAAGTTAGGGTTGAAAGTTAGGGTTGACACTTAGGATTATTAGGGTTAGGGTTAGGGTTAGGGTTAGGGTTAGGGTTAGGGTTAGGGTTATAGGGGAATACGAAAATTTAGGTATGTGACTCATTTGGGTACTAACCAATCAGAGAAGAGTTAGGGTTGAAAGTTAGGGTTGAAAGTTAGGGTTGAAAGTTAGGGTTGACACTTAGGATTATTTTTCTATTTTTGTTTGGCCCAGGGTTATAAGGGAATACTAAAATTTAGGTATGTGACTCATTTGGGTACTAACCAATCAGAGAAGAGTTAGGGTTGAAAGTTAGGGTTGAAAGTTAGGGTTGAAAGTTAGGGTTGAAAGTTAGGGTTGAAAGTTAGGATTATTTTTCTATTTTTCTTTGGCCCAGGGTTATAGGGGAATACGAAAATTTAGGTATGTGACTCATTTGGGTACTAACCAATCAGAGAAGAGTTAGGGTTGAAAGTTAGGGTTGAAAGTTAGGGTTGAAAGTTAGGGTTGACACTTAGGATTATTTTTCTATTTTTGTTTGGCCCAGGGTTATAGGGGAATACGAAAATTTAGGTATGTGACTCATTTGGGTACTAACCAATCAGAGAAGAGTTAGGGTTGAAAGTTGGGGTTGAAAGTTAGGGTTGAAAGTTAGGGTTGAAAGTTAGGGTTGAAAGTTAGGATTATTTTTCTATTTTTGTTTGGCCCAGGGTTATAGGGGAATACGAAAATTTAGGTATGTGACTCATTTGGGTACTAACCAATCAGAGAAGAGTTAGGGTTGAAAGTTAGGGTTGAAAGTTAGGGTTGAAAGTTAGGGTTGACACTTAGGATTATTTTTCTATTTTTGTTTGGCCCAGGGTTATAGGGGAATACGAAAATTTAGGTATGTGACTCATTTGGGTACTAACCAATCAGAGAAGAGTTAGGGTTGAAAGTTAGGGTTGAAAGTTAGGGTTGAAAGTTAGGGTTAAAAGTTAGGGTTGACACTTAGGATTATTTTTCTATTTTTGTTTGGCCCAGGGTTATAGGGGAATACGAAAATTTAGGGTTAGGGTTAGGGTTAGGGTTAGGGTTAGGGTTAGGGTTAGGGTTAGGGTTAGGGTTAGGGTTAGGGTTAGGGTTAGGGTTAGGGTTAGGGTTAGGGTTAGGGTTAGGGTTATAGGGGAATACGAAAATTTAGGTATGTGACTCATTTGGGTACTAACCAATCAGAGAAGAGTTAGGGTTAGGGTTAGGGTTATAGGGGAATACGAAAATTTAGGTATGTGACTCATTTGGGTACTAACCAATCAGAGAAGAGTTAGGGTTGAAAGTTAGGGTTGAAAGTTAGGGTTCAAAGTTAGGGTTGACACTTAGGATTATTTTTCTATTTTTGTTTGGCCCAGGGTTATAGGGGAATACGAAAATTTAGGTATGTGACTCATTTGGGTACTAACCAATCAGAGAAGAGTTAGGGTTGAAAGTTAGGGTTGAAAGTTAGGGTTGAAAGTTAGGGTTGAAAGTTAGGGTTGAAAGTTAGGGTTGACACTTAGGATTATTTTTCTATTTTTGTTTGGCCCAGGGTTATAGGGTTAGGGTTAGGGTTAGGGTTAGGGTTAGGGTTAGGGTTAGGGTTAGGGTTAGGGTTATAGGGGAATACGAAAATTTAGGTATGTGACTCATTTGGGTACTAACCAATCAGAGAAGAGTTAGGGTTGAAAGTTAGGGTTGAAAGTTAGGGTTGAAAGTTAGGGTTGAAAGTTAGGGTTGAAAGTTAGGGTTGAAAGTTAGGGTTGAAAGTTAGGGTTGACACTTAGGATTATTTTTCTATTTTTGTTTGGCCCAGGGTTATAGGGGAATACGAAAATTTAGGTATGTGACTCATTTGGGTACTAACCAATCAGAGAAGAGTTAGGGTTAGCGTTGAAAGTTAGGGTTAGGGTTGACCCTTACGATTATTTTTGTATTTGTGTTTGGTGAAAAAAGAATAGAACATTTTTAGTTATGTGACTCATTTAGGTACTTGGCCAATGAGAGTTAAGTTCTGAACAATTTAGGGAGGGTGTGGTTTGGGGTTGAAAGTGTGGTAAGAAAAAGTGTAAGTGGGTAAGAACGTGAGGGAGGTTGTGGGTAGGTGGGTGAGGGAGGTTTAGGGATGTATGGTGGGTGTGGGTAAGGAGGTTGAAGGTTTTTGAGGGAAGGTGGATGATGAAGAGAGTGGGTAGGTGGTGTTGAAGGTGGATTAGGGAGGGTGAGTAAATGTGTCTGGGAGGGTGAGGATGAAGGTGGGTGAAAAAAGTGTGGGTCAGTTCAGGTATGGGTGAGTGGGCAAGGGTGAGGCTGGGTATTGGTGTGCAGGTAAGGGTGGTGAAGGTGAATTTTAATATGGATGATGAGGGTAGAAGGTGGGTGAGGGAGGTTGGGTGAAGGAGGGTGTGGGAAGGTGATGTTGAAGGTGGGTGAGGGATGGTTAATATGGGTATAGGAGGCTTTGTAGGTAAGGTTGAGGCCAGTAAGGTAGAGTGAACATGGGTGAGGGAGGGTGAAGATTAAGGTGGAAGAGGGAGGGTGTGTTTAAGTGGGGTTAAAGGTTGGTGAATGTAGGTGAGGTAGGGGGATGAGTGAAGGTGTGGGTGAGTGAAGGTGTTGGTGAGGGGGCAATGGTGGGTGGGTGAAGGTGGATGAGTGTGAGGGTGAAGGTGGATGAGGTGGTGGGTGATAGTGAACATGGGTCAAGAGCGGGTGAGGGAGGGCATGGAATCAGTCTGTGAGCCTGCCCTTTCTATTTTGTTGTATATATTCTATTCCCTATCCAATTGACATGTTGCATTTATATGCAGTTAGTCATTCAAAAATTTGAAAACTCTTGCATTCGTTGCATGTTAGCGAGAGGCACCCTTAGAGGTAAAGAGCTAGCTTTTACCTCACTACTAAGTACTTGGACATTGAGGACTAGATCCGTTTTGTACAGAGCGGAGCTTCTCCTCTGCCGTATGCTAGGAGTGAAGAAGCACTACTGTCTATCGTCCGTAAAGGGGTATGCTTTCTTCCCCCAATTTACAGTCGAGCTAGCGCTGCAGATGGGACAGTAGCGAAGAGTTCACTGCCTGACTCTAAAAGGGCACACTCGTGTAAAGGGAGAGAAATCAACTCAAAGCTTTATATCCTGAGAGATAAAAGCAATGCATTGTGTAGGTGTACTCACTTACCTCAACTACTTACCTCCTTGTTAGTATGTCCTTTGTGAACATCATCTTGATAGACGAACTTACCTATTTTCATACTGCAAATAAATTTTACCCAAGATAAGTGAAAAAATATAATGCAATCCCCTTTAGAGCAATGCAGTTGAGGACCCTCTTTCACTGATGGACTAAATAAACAATGCTTAGACTGAGTGAGAGAGGGGTTTGTGAGAGAGAGGGGAGAGTGGTAGTCCTTGAAAGAGAGAGAGAAAGAAAGGACATTTGTGAGAGTAAAATACAGGTGATTTAGAAGGAGCAGGGATGCTAGTCAGGGAGAGTAATAGAGAGCAGGGAGAGAAAGAGAGGGTGTGAGAAAGAAAAAGAGAGAGAGAGAAGTGGAAGAAAGAAATGTGTGTGAGAGCAAGAGACGGGTTGAAGTGAAAGAGATAGAGTGGGAGTAAGAGAGAAAAAAATTGAGAGAAGGGAGAGGGAGAGAGAAGGGAGAGGGAGAGAGAAGAGAGGGAGAGAGAAGGGAGAGAGAGAAAGCAGGGAGAGACAAGTGTGAGAGGAGGGACAGAGAAGGGAGAGAGAAGGGAGAGGGAGAGAAAAGGAAAAGGGAGAGAAAATGAAAAGGGAGAGAGAAGGAAATGGAGATAGAAGGAAAAGGGAGAGAGAAGGAAGAGGGAGAGAGAATGGAGAGACAAGGGAGAGGGAGAGACAAGGAAAGGGAGAGAGAAGGGATAGTGAGAGAAAAGGGAGAGGGAGAGAGATGGAAGTGACAAGGGAGAGAGGAGGGAGAGAGAAGGGAGAGGGAGAGCGAAGGAAAGGAGAGGGGAAAGGAAAAGGGAGAGAATGGAGAGACAAGGAAAAGGGAGAGAGCATGGAAAGTGAGAGAGAAGGAAGAAGGAG